>NC_090418.1:10891567-11140767 GCF_036365525.1 Heterodontus francisci | reverse complement strand
TCATTTTTGCGTACTTGAGCTTCAGAGGTGAATGTCAGTAAGGCTATTTAGCCGTGGTAATCTTGCAGCTGGACATGAAGGCAAAGTCCATTATATCCACTCTCCTACCCCAGCAGGGGGCAGTGTTGCTACATCCAGGAGCTGGAACATCAGCTATTACTGACCCACCCCTCCCTCTACACAGTGGTCCTGGGACAAACTGCTGACCCCTCTCCCTGCAGCCATGCATCAGAGCAGCAAACCATCCCTTTCCTCCACCCCCCCCCCCCCCCCCCCCCCCCCCCCAACAGCAATTGAACTCTAGGTCTCCCTGGTCCCACATGAAAGCCCGAAGCAAGAAAAAAAAAACAAGTGCTTTGCATTTAAATAGCATCTTCTACCACCTCGGCCCTTCCCAAAGCACTCTGCAACCAATGAAATGCTGCTTGAAGTGTAGTCACTGTAATGGAGGAATCGCGGCAGCCAATTTGTGCACAGCAAGCTCCCACAAACAGCAATGTGATAATGACCAGACCATCTTGTTTTTACTGTCGGTTTGAGAGATCAATATTGGCCAGGACACTGGGGAGAACTCCACTGCTCTTTGGAGTGGTGCTGTGGAATGTTAGATGCCCACGCGAGAGGGCAAAGTCTCTGTTTGATGTCTAAGCTGGAAGATGGCACCTCTGACAATGCAGCACTCCCTCCGTACTGCCAATGGGAGGGATCTGCCTGGATTCTGGAGCAGGACTGTGCACCCACAACCTTCTGACTGGCTTGCCCACTGCCTGGGGGTACGCCACAGCGGAATGATGGGCATAACTGCCCTTCGCCTGGGACGACAGCTGTGAAACGGTCGGAGGAGTTTTACAATTAAAAATAACGGGAACAGAATTGTCACATGAGTTTTTATTTGGGGGGGGGGGGGGGGGTGGGTGTGGTCTGAAGCTGGACATCTTTTGAGTATCATTGTAGTACTGAGATCTGCCATTAGATGGTGGTGTTGTGCTCTGAAACCCACGGTGCTTGCTTGAGAGTGCCAATGGAACAGAAATTGGAAAACCTGGGTTGATCTTGGCGGTGAGTCAAGAGGTGGAGAGCATTCAACGAGCATTCGTAAAAGTAAGGTCCATGGGGTGGGGGAGAAAACTTGGTCTCAAACACTCCAACCAGGTGAGACTGTGGCCCTGACCCCCACACTTTGGCCATTGATCACCCAACTCACTCATCCTTGTAATCCTTCAGCAATGGCAGCGATGCTACCCACTATCCTTTGCGCTTCAGGAACCCCTCTATCCATTTCCTGTATGGAGCGCAGTGGATGCTGGTCTCTGTTTGCCATGAACCTGCCCACAATCTGCAAAAGGGGCTCCCAATTTGGTGCAAACTTTTTTTTTTTTTTTTTGGCCGTTGTGCTACATTGTAAGGGTGCAGATTTCTTCTGCGTTGGGCGGCTTGACGTGGCAGGTTAATCAGCTAGCGTGGGCGATCTGGGATGAGGAGTGGTTGGGAAGTGTGGTCAAGGGCATGAAAGCTCATTGCCCCTTTGTGGCCATCTGTGTCAGCCAAAGTACTGGAGGACGTGCAGTGCCTTGAAGCCTAAATTCTGCAATGGTGCATCACAAACTCTCTGAACACCTCCTCCCTGTCAATCACTGCTCCATCAACCCATTCATTGAGTGGCCTGGTCTTCCTGTTGCATCTTATTTCTGTAGCTTTTCTGTTAGTAAAAATGAGCAAAATTATTCCAATAACCAAAGAACCTTCTGTGACTTCACTCTCTGCTTCTCCTGTTATTTGAAACATCCCCGCTCGCTCTGTCGAGGAGCTTGCTGTTGCAGCTCTGACTCTTGCTGGGGTTACCCTGGGGCTGGGTAGGAATGAGCACCAAGTCTTCGCGCTAGTCTCTGGAGAGCAAGTGGTTGGCTATTTGAGCACAGGAGGCAGCGCCGGCAAGCCCCCACCACCTTCTCGGTCCATTGAAAGCCGACAGTTCCGCCAACAGCACGTGGCCAACTCTGAGAGCATTCCGAGGGTTTCAGCCTCCATTCCCCTACCTCCATGTTTTGATCGCTGCCTGGCATTACTGAACTTGCCCTTGCTTGGTTCCATTCCGAACCGCCTTGTCCTCCTCGCTCACTTTAGTTTGAAATGGTACCCGAGTTTCCTTTTCCATATTACCCCTCCTCCTCCTCGGATCTTTCCATGGCCTCCCGCACCCCATCTCTAACTTCCTCCAGCCCCACAACCCTCCAAGATCTCTGTGCTTCTCCAATTCTGCCCCCCCTTGAGCATCCCCCGATTTCCATTACTCCACCATTGGCTGTGCTTTCAGCTGGCGCAGTCCCAAGCTCTGCCTCTTTCCTGTCTTGAGTCACTCCTTAAAACCGACCCCTTTGACCAAGCTTTAGGTCACCGCTCCCTCCTCCTATCTCCTTATTTGGCTTCATCAAGGCTCCTGTAAGTGCCTGGGGACGTTTCACTGCGATCACTATCATCCCTGCTACTGTTTTTGTGATGAGCGATCAACACTCATGTTGACATTGTTAACTGGTTGGATGTGGTAAGGGTCAACTCTGTCCCATTCACAATGTCCTGCCCACAGAGACAGGCGCTGAAAGTAATCTGTACAGGTTCGGTGTCCGAGGCCTGCTCCAACTGGCCAGCCAGAGAACATTCCACTCCCAGTGGAGGCTGGCAGCAGAATCTGGTTAGGTTGGTACTTGTACCGACTGATAGTCCAGCATCTCCCATCTGTATTTCTTCAACAACCACAGTGGATGATCCATCTCGGCCTCCTCCTGAAGTCCCCAGCATCACAGATGCCAGTTTTCAGCCAATTCGATTCACTTTGAGGGATATCAAGAAACGACTGAAGGCACTGGATACTGCAAAGGCTATGGACCTTGACAATATTCTGGCAATAGTACTGAAGACCTGTGCTCCAGAACTTGCCGTACCCCTAGCCAAGCTGTTCCAGTACAGCTACAACACTGGCATCTACCCGGCAATGTGGAAAATTGTCCAGGTATGTCCTGTACACAAAAAGCAGGACAGGTCCAACCCGGCCCATTACCGCTTCGTCAGTCTACTCTCGATCATCAGTAAAGTGGTGGAAGGTGTCAGCAACAGTGCCATCAAGCGGCACTTGCTAAGCAATAACCTGCTCAGTTTGGGTTCCGCCAGGGCCACTCAGCTCCTGACCTCATTACAGCCTTGGTCCAAACATGGACCAAAGAGCTGAACCCCAGAGGTGAGGTGAGAATGACTGCCCTTGACATCAAGGCAGTATTTGACTGAGTATGGCATCAAGGAGCCCCAGAAAAACTAGAGTCAATGGGAATCGGGGGGAAAACTCTCCACTGGTTAGAGTCATACCTAGCACAAAGAAAGATGGTAGTGGTTGTTGGAGGTCAATCATCTGAGCTCCAGGACATCACTGCAGGAGTTCCTCAGGGTAGTGTCCTAGGCCCAACCATCTTCAGCTGTTTCATCAATGACCTTACTTCAATCATAAGTTCAGAAGTGGGGGGATGTTCGCTGATGATTGCACAATGTTCAGCACCATTCGTGACTCCTCAGATACTGAAGTAGTCCGTGTAGAAATGCAGCAAGACCTGGACAATATCCAGGCTTGGGCTGATAAGTGGCAAGTAACATTTGCGCCACACAAGTGCCAGGCAATGACCATCTCCAACAAGAGAGAATCTAATCATCACCCCTTGACATTCAGTGGCATTATGATTGCTGAATTCCCCCACTATCAACATCCTAGGGCCTATCATTGACCAGAAACTGAACTGGAGTAGCCATATAAATACCGTGGCTACAAATGAAGGTCAGAGGCTTGGAATCCTGTGGTGAGTAACTCACCTCCTGACTCCCCAAAGCCTGTCCACCATCTACAAGGCACAAGTCAGGAGTGTGATGGAATACTCTCCACTTGCCTGGACGGGTGCAGCTCCAACAACACTCAAGAAGCTCGACACCATCCAGGACAAAGCAGCCCGCTTGATTGGCACCCCATCTACAAACATTCACTCCCTCCGCCACCGACGCACAGTGGCAGCAGTGTGTACCATCTACAAGATGAACTGCAGCAATGCCCCAAGGTTCCTTCAACAGCACCTTCCAAACCCGCGACCTCTACCACCTAGAAGGACAAGGGCAACTGTTGCATGGGAATGCCATCATCTGCAAGTTCCCCTCCAAGTCACACACCATCCTGACTTGGAACGATATCGCCGTTCCTTCACTGTCACTGGGTCAAAATCCTGGAACTCCCTTCCTAACAGCACTGTGGGTGTACCTACCCCACACGTACTGCAGCGGTTCAAGAAGGCAGCTCACCACCACCTTCTCAAGGGAAATTAGGGATGGGCAACAAATGCTGGCCTGGCCAGTGATGCCCACATCCCATGAATGAATAAATAAAAAAACAAAACCAAGGGTCACACTAAAGCTAGGTGTCATAAACCTAAACTAGGGGCCATCAATATAAGACAGTCACTAATAAATCCGATGGGGAATTCAGGAGAAACTTCTCTCCCCAGAGAGTGGTGAGAATGTGGAACTCGCTCCCACAGGGAGTGGTTGAGGTGAATAGTGTCGATACATTTAAGGGGAAGCTGGATAAACACACGAGGGAGAAAGGAATAGAAGGATATGGTGATAGGGTGAGATGAAGTCGAGGGTGGGAGGAGGCTCGTGAGGAGCATGAACACCAGCATGGATCAGATGGGCCGAATGGCCTGTTTCTGTGCTGTTGAAGCTGATGTAACTGAACCCGTCTGTTCAAAACTGGATTGGGTTGTGAGGGTTGGGAAGAGGGGTGCGTGGTCCCACTCGCTACTACGCCTGGTCATCTTTCGCCAGTGCTTCGAAGCCTCGGGCCGACACCTTCCAATTGACAAAGGGGGAAGTTGTCTCGTGCAGGGGATGGGACAGTGTGGCTGGCAAATAGTGTGAGCAGTGTGGCTCCTTTCGAGGAGACAGCGAGATGCCCCACTTTGCTTTCCCCGCCTCAGTGCGATGCAACAGAACAGCCGCCAATTTGTTTATTGTGGATTTCGTTTGTTTTCTCCCCCTGTAAAAGCGTCTGATGAACAACGGACCCAGATTACTGGAACCCCTTCTCATTCACCCTTTCTTTCTCTCTCTCTCACGCTCTCACTCTTTCTTTGGCTCCTTTTCATCCTCCAAAATATAATCGCAGATTTTTCTTTAAAAAAAACACAAAACACTTTTTAATAAAACTGCAGAGAGCCATAACAGTTGCTAAAATGTCCATTTCTTGCTGTGCTTGTGTTGGTGAGGTGGGAAACGGAGCAAGGGAGCGGGGATAAAACCTGATGCTTCCATCCTCTCGCCTCTTCCTCCACCGCTGGTCTCACACTCCTTCACTCACATTCATTCCCTCTCTCTCACACACACACACAGTGGCGCAGTGGTTAGCACCGCAGCCTCACAGCTCCAGCGACCCGGGTTCGATTCCGGGTACTGCCTGTGTGGAGTTTGCAAGTTCTCCCTGTGTCTGCGTGGGTTTCCTCAGGGTGCTCCGGTTTCCTCCCACAAGCCAAAGACTTGCAGGTTTATAGGTAAATTGGCCATTATAAATTGCCCCTAGTATAGGTAGGTGGTAAGGAAATATAGGGACAGGTGGGGATGCGGTAGGAATATGGGATTAGTGTAGGTTGATGGTCGGCACAGACTCGGTGGGCCGAAGGGCCTGTTTCAGTGCTGTATCTCTCTCTCTCTAAACATTCACTCCCTCACTCTCACACATTCCCTCTCTCACACTCACTCTCCCATTCCCTCTCTCACTCCATCTTACTCAATCATTCCCTCTCTCCCTCTCTCATTCCCTCATTCCCTCTCTCTCTCATTCCCCTTCTCTCTCTCACACTCACTCACTCCCTCCCTCACACTCACTCCCTCTCTCACTCCATCTTACTCAATCATTCCCTCTCTCCCTCTCTCATTCCCTCTCTCTCTCACACTCCCTCACTCTCACACATTCGCTCTCTCACACACTCACTCCCTCTCTCATTCCCTCTCTCACTCCATCTTACTCAATCATTCCCTCTCTCATTCCCTCTCACTCAATCATTCTCTCACTCATTCCCTCTCTCTCTCACACACTCACTCCCTCTCTCACACACACTCCCTCCCTCACTCTCACACACACACTCACTCCCTCACTCTCACACACTCCCCATCTCACTCCCTCTCTCACTCCCTCTCTCTCACACGCTGGAGTCATCATCGAGGTATTCGAGCTCAGTGCTGTTCTGCTTGAACTCTCGGTCCAGGAGGGAGGGGTTTCTGCGGAAGGTGGCAGCAATCTGGTCGAAGGTCTTGCCCCGAGTCTCCGGCACCTTGAAGTAGGTGAAGCCAAAAAACCCGAGGAGCAGGAAGGCGAAGATGAGGAAAACGAAAGGGCCGCACAGTTCCTGGTAAAAAGCAAGGAAAGTCCAGCATTTAGATAGCACCTTTCACAACTGCAGGAGGTCCCAAACGGTCTCACAGCCAACGAAGCACTTTTTGAAGTGTAGTCTCAGTTGGGATGCAGGAGACATGGCAGCCAATATCTGCATAGCAAGATCCCACACAGCAATGAGATAATGACCAGATTATCTGTTTTTTTACTGACGTTGGTTGAGGGATAAATATTGGCCCCAGGACACCAATATTGTTGGTGGGATCTTTTATGTCCACCCTAGAAGGTGGACGGGGGGCCCCCGTTCTACACCTCATCCGAAAGACGGCACCTCCGACAGTGCAGCACTCCTTCAGTACTGCACTGGGAGTGTCGGCCTGGATTATGTTGCACAGATCTCTGAGGTGGGGTTCGAACCCACGATAGTCTGAGACAGAAACACGAGTGAAACCCACTGAGCAGCGGCTGATGCTGTAATTGCTGACTCTACAGCACAGAAGCAGGCCGTTCGGCCCACCTGGTCCGTGCTGTTTCACACAAGCCTCCATCCATCCCTACTTTATCTCCCCCTGTCGGCATTATACGATTAATAAAATGCCAGGATGCAACATAGAGGGACCATGGACTCTTTTTTTGAAATGTTTTCCTCTGTTGCTACCACAGCCCCGTCCGCTTCTTCCTTCACTGGGCACCCACTCACACACACACGTTCGCCCTCCACCTCCAAAGTGGAGGCGCTGATTCCCCAACCTCGCGAGACCCACTGACCGCCCTCGGGTTGCTTTGCCCCGCGTGCTCGTCCGCGCACGCACCACAATGTACTGGAAGGTCATCCCCACGACGAAGTTGGCGGTCCAGTTGGCGAATCCGGCCACAGTTATGGCGGCCGGCCGCGGCCCCTGGCTGAAGAGCTCGGCCACGATGAACCATGGGATAGGGCCCGGCCCGATCTCGAAGAAGGCCACGAAGCCAAAGATGGCCACCGTGCTGATGTAGCTCATCCAGGGCAGCTTGTCCTGCGGGTGGTGGGGAAGAGAGAGAGAGAGAACAGCATCAAGCTCGGGGGAGGGGTGGGGGGGAGAATTATGTCATGTTTGGGGGAGTGACAGGGACAATGTCAAGCTCATCGGGAATGGGGGAGCAGATCAGGTGCAACCCTGGACGCTGGGATCCAATCTTGTCCATCCCATATCCTCGACTGACCTGTGCCAGAGTGGGGAGTGTAGGGGGAGGAGTGGGTGATACGTGGATTTAATATGGAACAGAGACATAGAACATATAGAACATAGAACATTACAGCGCAGTACAGGCCCTTCGGCCCTCGATGTTGCGCCGACCTGTGAAACCATCTGACCTACACTATTCCATTTTCATCCATATGTCTATCCAATGACCACTTAAATGCCCTTAAAGTTGGCGAGTCTACTACTGTTGCAGGCAGGGCGTTCCACGCCCCTACTACTCTCTGAGTAAAGAAACTACCTCTCACATCTGTCCTATATCTATCACCCCTCAACTTAAAGCTATGTCCCCTCGTGTTTGCCATCACCATCCGGGGAAATAGACTCTCACTATCCACCCTATCTAACCCTCTGATTATCTTATATGTCTCTATTAAGTCACCTCTCCTCCTCCTTCTCTCTAACGAAAACAACCTCAAGTCCCTCAGCCTTTCCTCATAAGACCTTCCCTCCATACCAGGCAACATCCTAGTAAATCTCCTCTGCACCTTTTCCATAGCTTCCACATCCTTCCTATAATGCAGTGACCAGAACTGCACGCAATACTCCAGGTGCGGTCTCACCAGAGTTTTGTACAGCTGCAGCATGACCTCGTGGCTCCGAAACGCGATCCCCCTACTAATAAAAGCTAACACACCATATGCCTTCTTAACAGCCCTATTAACCTGGGTAGCAACCTTCAGGGATTTATGCACCTGGACACCAAGATCTCTCTGTTCATCTACACTACCAAGAATCTTCCCATTAGCCCAGTACTCTGCATTCCTGTTACTCCTTCCAAAGTGAATCACCTCGCACTTTTCCGCATTAAACTCCATTTGCCATCTCTCAGCCCAGCTCTGCAGCCTATCTATGTCCCTCTGTAACCTACAACATCCTTCGGCACTATCCACAACTCCACCGACCTTAGTGTCATCCGCAAATTTACTAACCCACCCTTCTACACCCTCTTCCAGGTCATTTATAAAAATGACAAACAGCAGTGGCCCCAAAACAGATCCTTGGGGTACACCACTAGTAACTAAACTCCAGGATGAACATTTGCCATCAACCACCACCCTCTGTCTTCTTTCAGCTAGCCACTTTCTGATCCAAAGCTCGAAATCACCTTCAACCCCATACTTCCGTATTTTCTGCAATAGCCTACCATGGGGAACCTTATCAAACACCTTACTGAAATCCATATACACCACATCCACTGCTTTACCCTCATCCACCTGTTTGGTCACCTTCTCGAAAAACTCAATAAGGTTTGTGAGGCACGACCTACCCGTCACAAAACCGTGCTGACTATCGCTAATGAACTTATTCTTTTCAAGATGATTATAAATCCTGTCTCTTATAACCTTTTCCAACATTTTACCCACACCCAACATATCAGTGAAATAGGAATTATGGTTAAAGCACACTGCCATATCAAAGAACTGTTGTGATCTGGAACGCGCTGCCTGAAAGGGCGGTGGAAGCAGATTCAATAGTAACTTTCAAAAGGGGAATTGGAGAAATACACGAAGGGGAAAAATTTGCAGGGGAAAAAATGGCTGGGGGGTGGTGGGGGAGTGCAGTGGGGAGTGGGACTAATTGGGCAGCTCTTTGAAAGAGCCAGCACAGGCACGATGGGCTGAAGGGCCTCCTTCTGTATTCTATGATAATTAAATAAATGGATACTGAGTAGGTGCAAACAGTAGGTGCAACACAATAGCCAATCAGACGAGCTGTTACTCACCAGTAGTGCCAAGGAAATGGTCATTACAAAGGCACAGACACTCATCCCAGCCAATCCCAGCAGGTGGAGAGTCCTGCGGCCCATTCTCTCCACGAGGAATAGCTGTGGAATAAAATAAGTGGGAGTTATCTTCACTCAATCCCATACAGACCTTTCCAGACTCACACAGGGGCCATATCTCTCTCCACCGAGGGAGAATAGTGATCGGGAGCAAACACACCCAGGGCAGGTACAGCATGGGGTTAGATACAGAGTGGAGCTCCCTCTGCACTGTCCCCAACAGGCACTTCCGGGGCAGGCACAGCACGGGGGTTGGCTGCTGTCTAATTGGAGGTGCTGAGTGCATCAAGAGGTGCAGCTGACTGTGGCTGTGTGACCTCTGCAAGGAGAGAGACTGAGTTTGAAAGGAAGGTTTTCCATCTGTCTTTATTCTGAAAGAAGAAAGCAGGAGGCTAGAAGAACTGACAGCTCTTGTGAGTTTGGGTTTTGTAGCCCTTTCATTGATTGTTGTGAGGAGGGGGAAAGAAAGAGGCCGGAAGACCTTAGTTAGGGTTGTTTGTTTGAACAGGGACCTGGGGTTGAGGGTGTTGCACAAGGCAGTCCCGTGCAATAGACTTTTAAGCAGGTTCACGGACTCCCAGGCCGCCTGTACTTTCTGCGGCCTGGACGAGTCCGTGTTCCATGTTTATACGGAGTGTGCGAGGTTGCAGCCCCTCTTTGAGTATCTGAAGGGGCTGCTCCTCAAGTTCTGGCTGCACTTCAGTCCCACGCTCCTGATCTTTGGGCACCCGGTGCGGAGGGGCTTGGGCCGGGAGGAGGATCTCCTCGTCGGTCTGCTCCTGGGCCTGGCCAAGGTGGCAATTCACAGGACCAGGTTGCGGGCCGTCGGGGGGGTCCGTCCTCCCCGATTGCCTGCCCCTCTTCCGCGGTTACGTTCGCGCACAGGTGTCCCTGAAGAAGGAGCGTGCGTTGTCCGCCGGTACGCTTGAGGCCTTCCGCGACCGGTGGGCACCGCAGGGACTGGAGTGCACCGTCGACGCCGAGAATGGCATTTTAATTTGAGTTTTTGGTTTATTTATTTGATTTTAATAAAGTTATTTTTAAAATGTATATAAAGGGGGCCTGAGGAATAAAGGCCCCCTCGGCATAACATACATAAAAGGGGCCTGGGGTATAAAGGCCGCCTTCAAAAGAAAAACCGGGGTTAGATACAGATTAAAGCTCCCTCTACACTGTCCCCATCAAACACTCCCAGTTATCACATTGCTCTCTGTGGGATCTTGCTGTGCGCAAACTGGCTGCCGCATTTCCTACGTGGTAGTGGAGACCACACTTCAAATAAGGGCTTCAGTGGCCGAGGAGTGCTTCGGGACATCGTGAGAGGGTGAGAGGCGCTATAGAAAGGCAGGTGTCTTTTCTGTTCGAAGGTGGCTGTCTGGCTGTCCCCAGCTCTGGCTCAGTTGGTGTGATCAGGGCAGACCCAGTACTTACAGACACCACAGTAAAGGCCGTGTTAATGATCCCGACACCGATGGTAATGTAGACTGGCTGCCGGATCCCCATGCTGATAAAGATGCTGGTGGAGTAATAAAAGACCTGACGGGAAAGAGAGAGAGAGAGAACGAGAGGCGTTAACGCTTTCCTCTCCGTCACTCGGACAGTACAGTAATGTGCAACCTCTCCCCCCCACCCCCCCCCCCCACCCCCGAACACACAATCCACCTCCCTGTTCACCGGAGCACAGGGTTCAAAGGGACCTCTGACCTCTAGTACTTCAAGTGGCCATTCTTCGTGCACACCCGAGTGGCAAACGGCGAGGGGCTATTCAACTGCTGCGGGCGGTGCGATAGGGCCCAATTCTGCGACTGCGATTGCAGCCTAGCTCCTGGTTGCCACATTATAGGAAGGATGTGATTGCACTGGAGGGGGTTGCAGAGGCGATTCACCAGGCTGGCGCCTGGGATGGAATATTTACTATGAAGAGAGGTTGGATAGTCTTGGGTTGTTTTCGCCGGAGCAGAGAAGACTGAGGGGTGACCTGATCGAGGTGTACAAGATTATGAGGGGCATGGACAGGGTGGATAGGGAGCAGCTGTTCCCCTGAGTTGAAGGGTCAGTTACGAGGGGTCACAAGTTTAAGGTGAGGGGCGGGAGGCCTAAGGGGGATTTGAGGAGGAACTGTTTTACCCAGAGGGTGGTGACGGTCTGGAATGCACTGCCTGGGAGGGTGGTAGAGGCGGGTTGCCTCGCATCCTTTAAAAAGTACCTGGATGAGCACTTGGCACGTCATAACATTCAAGGCTATGGGCCAAGTGCTGGCAAATGGGATTAGGTAGACAGGTCAGGTGTCTTTAATGCGTCGGTGCAGACTCGATGGGCCGAAGGGCCTCTTCTGCACTGTGATTCTGTGAATAAGGGGTCGACTATTTAAGATGCCGATGAGGATCAATTTTCTTCGCTCAGAGGGTCGTGAATCTTTGAAATTCTCTTCCCCAGAGATCGCTGACCGACACTGACTCCCAGTGCAGCATCGCCCAGATTTTAAAATTCTCATCCTCGTTTTCAAATCCCTCCATGGCCCTCAGCCCCCTCCCTATCTCTGTAACCCTCCTCCAGCCCCACAACCCTCCGAGATCTCTGCGCTCCTCCAATCCCGGCCTCTTGAGCATTCCCCCCGATTCCCATCGCTCCACCATTGGCGGCCATGCCTTCAGCTGCCTGGGGGCCCCGAACTC
The DNA here is from genome assembly GCF_036365525.1 of Heterodontus francisci. NCBI lineage: Eukaryota > Metazoa > Chordata > Chondrichthyes > Heterodontiformes > Heterodontidae > Heterodontus > Heterodontus francisci. The sequence goes on along the minus strand of NC_090418.1, from coordinate 11,128,647 downwards.
TGGAATTCCCTCCCTAAACCCTCTCCGCCTCCCTCTCTCCTCCTTAAAAGCCTCTCTTTGACCGAACTTTTGGTCACATGTCCCTAATGGCTCGGTGTCAAATTTTGTTTAATAATCGCTCCGGTGGAGCACTTCGGGATGTTTTGCAACATTAATGACGCTTGTTGTTCTCGTGGTCAGGCCAGGCCATAAATATTAATACAAGCGGGTAATAAAAGCAAAATACTACAGATGCTAAAAATCTGAAATAAAAACAGAAAGTGTTGGAAATACTCAGCAGGTCTGGCAGCATCTGTGGAGAGAGAAACAGAGTTTACTGCCTTCTGGACTCAACATTGAGTTCAACAATTTCAGATCATGGGCCCTAATTTGATTGTTTTTTTTTTAAACCACGTGCCAGTCTTAAACTCATTTTTCCTGTTTTTGCTTTCGGACCTGTTCATTATTCTGCTCTTTCTGCTTTGTCTTTTATCACAACTATTACCCCTCCCTTTGCATTTTGTTCTGTGACATCTCTGTCGGTAAATCTGTGCCGCCCCGTCACAGACCTTCCCTTTTGTTCTTCCCCCTTTCACTTCCGACCTCTGTTTCTCTCTCCGCAGTTGCTGCCCGACCTGCTGAGTATTTCTAGCGCTTTCTGTTTCTATTTACGGAGCGGAAGCAGCTGACAACGCAGGGCAATCGCGGATGTCATCGGTGCGGGCTGATGACCACCTTGCCAGTATGAATGCCCGCACGCGCGCTGACATCACCACCCAATGATGTCCTCGCCCCTCAATGGCCGTGATCACTGGCTGCATTCCTCCGAACAGTAGTGTGCTCCCGACTACTCGCGGCTTCACCTCCCCCCCACTCCCCGCCCCTCAGCCGCTCACTCCCGCCCTCGCCGCTTCTCCCCCCTTGGCCATTCGCTCCCGCCCTCAGAAGCTAACGGCCGAGGGGGTGCTTAAGCGGCAAGGGCGAGAGCGAGTGGCTGAGGGTAAGCAGCGGCGAGGCGGGCAGTGAGCGGCGAGCAGATGGGCGAGGCGAAGAGAAGCGCGATGGCAGGAGGGAGTAGGGTAATGTTAGGGGTGGGATGGAGCTGGCGATTGCAGCCATTGAAATGGGGGGGGGGCGGGGGTTGGATTTAATTTGTTTTTTGTGACAAATTGAGCAGCGCCATCTTTGTTACTGGCAGCTGCCTGGGACGTCGCAGACAGTGACGTTTCAGTGGATGAGGCTGCATTTTTGCATGTGCCAGTACTGCGCCACCTAGTGGTTGCGGTGTCAGCAAACACAGCCTTTTATTTAATGCAAGTGGGGCTGTGGCGCTGGAATTCAATGAATTTCTGCCAACACTGCCAAGCTGTAGTGGTCACACCTACCGCGTTGATACCCGACAGTTGCTGCGACAACTGAAGAGTAATTGCAATGAAAATGGGCTGGCGGTATGAAGGCATCCTGAAGAGCTGTGCAATGGTCACTTTAGCCTCCATGTCCATTCTCCTCTTTTCCTCCTTCATCTCGGTCAGCGATTTGGTAACATCTTGTCTCCCTGTCAACATCCTCAAACCTGCTCCCAGATCCGGGGGAGTGAGGGGGTGGGGAGGGTGTGGATTTAAAATAAAGAAAAACATTTTGTCACCTTCAATTTTTCGTTTCTCCCTCGGTGTCGGCTAGCGCTCCCTCGCCTCTGAGTCAGAAGGTTGTGGGTTTGAACCTCGCTCCAGACACTGGAGCACAAAATCCAGGCTGACCCTCCCAGCGCCAGTACTGAGGGGGCTCTACGCTGTCGGAGGTGCCGTCTTTCAGGTGTGACGTTAAACCGAGGCCCTGTCCACCCTGTCAGGTGGACGTAGAGGCTCCCACTATTGGAAGAACAGCGGGGGAGCTCCCCCTCTCCTCCCCCTGCACCACCCACTCCCCCCCACCCGTGTCCCGGGGCCAACACTTAACCCTTGACCAAAACCATTACAACAGTGACCACTTCAAAAAGTACTTCATTGACTATGAAGCGCTTTGGGATGTCCTGCGGCCCTCAAAAGGCACTATAGAAATGCACACTCTTTTCCAGCTCCCTGCACTGGCGTACATGCGGCACAGACCCAGAAGGCCGCAGGTCTGGGGTAAGTTGGCCACAGGCGGCCGTTGTCGACTCACATTTCTTGGCCTTTCCCTCTTCGTTGCGTACAATGTAGAGGTACCGCGGACTCTCGGGGCTCAGGGGTAGAAGGGTGGCCTGCAGGATAGCAGGGAACACCGTCACTGCCAGGAGCAAAGGCCAAAGCTCATCCGTTCCCAGGATAACATCCAGGCCAAAGATCTGCCAAGACACACAAGAGAGACCTGTCTGTTAGGCTTCATGCGGGCCTCAAGTTGGCCTGTATCCATGATGAAATCATTGCTGTTCGCCACTCTCTCTCTCTCTCTCTCTCTCTCTCTTTACCCACCTCCATTCATTTGCACTCATCCTCCTGAGGGTAAACGTGCACGGGTGTTGTACCCGTGTGTCCTGTGCCTTACCTGAGCAATTAGGATGCCCGAGACAATGGCCAGTTGGTGTAACGTTCCCAGCGTCCCTCGTAGTCTAGTTGGTGAAATTTCTCCAATGTACATTGGAACCAAGCCAGATGAAATACCTGCAGGAAAGTCATGGAATTACCACTAACAGAGTCCACCAATCACAAAACAGGACTCATTCCCCCTTGGGTTCCACCAATCACAAAACAGGACTCATTCCCCCTTGGGGTCCACCAAGCACAAAACAGGACTCATTCTCCAACGGCTCCACCAATCACACCGCAGGACATGTTCCTCCACAGGATTCGCCAATCACAAAGCAGCATTCATTCCCCGTTTGGGGGGGGGGGGGGTCCACCAAATCACAAAACAGGACTCATTCCTCCACAGGCTCCACCAATCACAAAACAGGACTCATTCCTCCACAGGGTCCACCAATCACAAAACAGGACACAGAATTTGGGAATCTCACCGGAGTAAGCGCCAATAATGAACCGGCCCAGGATTAACATCTCGTATGACTGGCAGTATTGGGACAGCCCCATCAGTATCCCTCCAAGCACGGCGAGGACATTGTTAACTAGCATGGCCTTCTTCCTGTAAGGCGAGGCAACGGGTTATTCAGTCCAATTCACTCTGGCCATTTGAGCTGAATTGCTGAGAGGACAAGGTGGTGCTGGGTGTTTTAGCTCAGAGCTCCTTGAGTATTCCGGTGTAATGGCAGCTCACGGTTTTCCCAATAACAGCCAAAGAGATCCGGCTGTCTGCTCCCACCCGGCCTAGTCATAGGCCCAATTTTAACTCCTCTCCCTTTGCAGGGAAACGGGCCGGGGGGTTTTGGCGGAGGGGGGTGGGGGGAGATTGGTGGGGCTTGCCTTCTCTTGGTGTCCCCATACAGGAATAAGGTAGCAGGGTCCGTCTTTAAAAATGAAAAGTGAGCTTAAAAAGTTGCAGTTTTAGTCGCAGGCCTTTGGAGAGGGGGGAGGGGCAGGAGTAGCGATGTCTTCCCCATCAGAATACAGCTGTTGTGGGTCAGAAGAGGCCCAGGCTGGGGTGCTCCTCTGGGCCTCACATGGAAACTCAAGACCTTCCCTTGACAATCAAGTCTAGAGATGCTGAGGCCAGCTACAGTGCCAAAACCACGCCCAATCCCCCTCCCCCCCCCCCCCCCCCCACCCTATTGAAACAGTAAGTGGGAGTGGGGGGTGCGGGGAGGTGGGGGGAATGGAACGAGCTGTGTTGTGGCTGAGTGGCTTGCCCGAATGGGCGGCCACCAGTTCCCCACCTCCTCTCCCTCACCCCCGCCCTCCCCCTACCACCACCTCCGGGTGGTCTTACCTGCCCAGCCATTCAGCGAGCGTGCCCACCAGGAATGAGGAAAACATTCCCCCGATGGAAAAGATGGCGACCGACAGAGACCAGAGGGTGGTGAGCGTGGCTAGGCTGATCGGCTCTGGCTCCTCCACATTTGTCTGCCGCCGCATCCATGTCTCATTATAACTCCGCTCGATGATCTACAGCCGGGGTGGGGGGGGGGGGGGGGGGGGGGGGGAACGGAGGAGGAAGGAAATAGTTATTTCTAGCTTATGCCCCCGTTGCTCTAACACTCCCACCCCACCCCGTGGGCAGGTGCCCAGGTCACCCTTCCACGATCCCGCCCGCTCCCCCCCACCCCCCTCAGCACGCACAGAGCGTCAGCGGGGGATATTCAAACAATTTAGCCCCACAATCCAATCCCCACCCTCAACCTGACACCCCAGCATAAAACAAAGAAGGTGCTTTGCAATAGCATTTAAAATCTTACAAGAGAAGGGGTGGTACTGGACCTAATCCTAGGGAATGAAGCTGGACAAGTGGTAGAAGTGTCAGTGGGGGAGCATTTGGGGGATAGTGATCATAACTCTGTAAGATTTAAGGTAGTTATGGAAAAGGACAAAGACAGGCCAGAAATAAAGGTACTGAATTGGGGAAAGGCCGATTTCAATTTGATAAAACAGGATTTGGCCAAAGTGGACTGGGAGCAGCTACTTGTAGGAAAGTCTACATCAGGCCAGTGGGAGTCATTCAGAGAAAATAGTGAGGGTTCAGAGCCAACATGTACCCGTTAAGGTGAAGGGTAGGAACAACAAGTCCAGGGAACCCTGGATGTCCAGTGATATAGAGGATTGGATCAGGAAATAAAAGGAGGCTTATGGAAGATTCAGAGTGCTGAAAACAGCGGAGGCCCTAGAGGAGTATAGAAAGTGTAGGGGGGTACGTAAAAAAGTAATTAGGAGAGCGAAGAGGGGACATGAAAAAACATTGGTGGGCAAGATAAAGGAAAATCCTAAGGCGTTTTATAAGTATATTAAGGGCAAGAGGATAAGCAGGGAAAGAGTAGGGCCCATTAGGGTCCAAAGTGACAATCTGTGTGTGGAGCTGGAGGACATAGGCGAGGTTTTAAATGATTACTTTTCATCTGTTTTCACTATGGATAAGGACGATGTGGGTGTAGAAATCAGGAAGGGGGATTGCGATATACCTGAACATATTAACACTGAAAGGGAAGAAGTATTAGATGGTTTAGCGGGCTTAAAAGTGGATAAAACCCCAGGCCCAGATGAGTTGTATCCCAGGTTGTTATGTGAGGCAAGGGAGGAGATAGCAGGGGCTCTGACACAAATTTTCAGATCCTCTCTGGCCACAGGAGAGGTACCAGAGGACTGAAGGACAGTGAATGTGGTACCATTATTCTAGAAGGGTAGCAGGGATAGACCAGGTAATTACAGGCCGGTGAGTCTAACATCAGTGGTTGGGAAACTATTGGAAAAAATTATGAGGGGCAGGATTAATCTCCACTTGGAGAGGCAGTCAGCATGGCTCTGTCAGGGGGAGATCGCGTCTAACTAACTTGCTTGAATTTTTTGAGGAGGTGACTAGATGTGTAGATGAGGGTCTAGCAGTTGATATAGTCTATATGGACGTCAGTAAGGCTTTTGATAAGGTCCCGCATGGGAGATTGGTTAAGAAGGTAAGAGCCCATGGGATCCAGGGCAATTTGGCAAATTGGATCCAAAATTGGCTTAGTGGCAGGAGGTAGAGGGTGATGGTCGAGGGTTGTTTTTACGAGTGGAAGCCACTGTGGTATACCACAGGGATCGGTGCTGGGACCCTTGCTGTTTGTCGTGTACATTAATGATTTAGATGTAAATATAGGAGGTATGATTAGTAAGTTCACAGATGACATGAAAATTGGTGGTGTCGTAAATAGTGAGGAGGAAAGCCTTAGATTACAGGATGATATAGATGGGCTGGTAAGATGGGCGGAGCAGTGGCAAATGGAATTTAATCCTGAGAAGTGTGATGTGATGCATTTTGGGAGGACTAACAAGGCAAGGGAATATACAATGGATGGTAGGACCCTAGGAAGTACAGAGGGTCAGAGAGACCTTGGTGTACTTGTCCACAGATCACTGAAGGCAGCAGCACAGGTAGATAAGGTGGTTAGGAAGGCATATGGGATACTTGCCTTTATTAGCCGAGGTATAGAATATAAAAGCAGGGAGGTTATGATGGAGCTGTATAAAACATTAGTTAGGCCACAGCTGGAGTACTGTGTACAGTTCTGGGCACCACACTATAGGAAGGATGTGATTGCACTGGAGAGGGTGCAGAGGAGATTCACCAGGATGTTGCCTGGGCTGGAGCATTTCAGCTATGAAGAGAGACTGAAAAGGCTAGGGTTGTTTTCCTTGGAGCAGAGAAGGCTGAGGGGGACATGATACAGGTATACAAAATTATGAGGGTCATTGAAAGGTTATATGGGAAGAGACTTTTTCTCTTAGCGGAGGTGTCATAACCAGGGGGCATAGATTTAAGGTAAGGTGCAGGAGGTTTAGAGGGGATTTGAAAAAAATTGTTTTCACCCAGAGGGTGGTTGGAATCTGGAACACAATGCCTGAAGGGTTGGTAGAGGCAGGAACCCTCACAACATTTAAGAAGTATTTAGATGAACACTTGAAACGCCATAGCATACAAGGCTACGGGCCAAGTGCTGGAAAATGGGACTAGAATAGTTAGGTGCTTGATGGCTGACACAGACACGATGGGCCGAAGGGCCTGTTTCTGTGCTGTATAACTCTTTGACTCTATGACTCCTTTCTCCCACCTCGGGACATCCCACAGCCAATGTGGAACTTTTTCTCTTTGAAGTGTGGTGGCGGGCAACCTGGCAGACAACCGGCACACAGCAAGATCCCACCAACAGAAAACTCAATCAAAGGCCTGATGTTCCCCCCCTCTAAGGCTACTAATGTAAAGATCAGATCAGCTGGTTTTTTTTGTGTGCGCGCGATGCTGGTCGAGAGATAAAAATTGGCCCTGGGACACCAGGAAGGGCTCCCCTCCCTGCTTTCCTTCCATTAGTGGCTGTGGGGATTTTTATACGGCCCCCCGAGAGGCCAGAAGGGTGAATGTCAGCCTGGATTATGGGCTCAGGTCCTGGAGTGGGGCTTGAACCCACAAACTTCTGACTTGGAGGTGACCGAGCCCCTGCTGGCACCCAATGTGAAAATGACCCTGGCTGAGTTGTTTGATCCTCCGCATCCCAGGGTGGGTCTCTGACAAGAGCTTGGTGAATGCAAGAGGTGGGGAGTTACCCTGTAGTTTATAGTCACGCTCTGTCACGAGGCTTGGGGATATTTTATTCCCAGTATTTTATTTTTAGTCGGTGGAAGGAATGCTGCACTCTGATGAGCTTGTGCTGTCAGTGAGACTGCAAGTGAAACCAGATTCCCCTCTCCAGCAGCTGTCTGCCGGACTCCCACCTTTTCATACACTCACTGTCACATGTTCTGTGCTGCTCACTGTCCCAAGCCTCTGTCAAGAGTTTCGCCAGCCCCTCTCCTGCACCAATCCCCTCCCCGCCCCAGCCTCCCACGACCTACAGGCTAACACTCCACGCAAGACTCTCCAAATTTAGCCCGGGCTGCGGAAAAGTTAGTCGAGGCATTTGTTGCTGGTGACTCTGTCTTGATTTAGCATTTCACAGTCATTATGTTGTGATCGCCGGGATGGATGTTGCTCTGTGTGTGTGTATTTTGAGGTGTGTGTGAGGGCCTGTGTCTGTATTTGTCTGTCTATGTGTGTGTGTGTTTTGGTGTGTGTTTCAGTGTGTGTGTGTTTTGGGGTGTATGTGAGCGCCTCTGTATGTGAGTGAATGCCTGTGTCTATATGTGTGTGTGTGTATGTGTGTGTGTGTTTCTGTGTGTGTCTGTGTGTGTATCTCTGTTTGTGTTTCTGTAGATATGTGTGTGTGTGTTTCTATGTGTGTCTGTGTCTCTGTTTCCCTGTGTGTGTGTGTTTCTGTGTGTGTGTGTCTGTGTCTCTGTGTGTGTTCCTTTCTGTGCGTCTGTGTCTGTGTGTTTGTCTGTGCGCGTGTGTGTGTGTGTTTCTGTGTGTATGTGTGTTTGTGTGTGTGTTTCTGGATTTGTGTGTGTTTCTGTGTTTGTCTGTGCGCGTGTCTGTGTGTGTGTTTCTGTGTGTGTGTGTGTATCTCTGTTTGTGTTTCTATCTGTAGATATGTGTGTGTGTGTGTGTTTCTGTGTGTGTCTGTGTCTGTATCTCTGTGTTTCTATCTGTAGATATGTGTGTGTGTGTGTGTGTGTTTCTATGTGTGTCTGTGTCTCTGTTTCCCTGTGTGTGTGTGTTTCTGTGTGTGTGTGTCTGTGTCTCTGTGTGTGTTCCTTTCTGTGCGTCTGTGTCTGTGTATTTGTATGTGCGCGCGTGTGTGTGTTTCTGTGTTTGTGTGTTTCTGTGTTTGTGTGTTTGTGCGCGTGTCTGTGTGTGTGTGTGTGTTTCTGTGTGTGTTTCTGGGTTTGTGTGTGTTTCTGTGTTTGTGTGTTTGTCTGTGCGCGTGTGTGTGTGTTTCTGGATTTGTGTGTTTGTCTGTGCGCGTGTTTGTGTGTGTGTTTCTGGATTTGTGTGTTTGTCTGTGCGCGTGTGTGTGTGTTTCTGTGTGTGTGTGTGTTTCTGGATTTGTGTGTGTTTCTGTGTTTGCGTGTGTGTGTGTGTTTCTGTGTGTTTCTATGTTTGTGTGTGTTTGTGTGTGTTTGTGTGTGTTTGTGTGTGTTTCTGTGTGTTTCTGTGCTTGTGTGTGTTTCTGTGTTTGTGTGTGTTTGTGGATTTGTGTGTGTTTCTGTGTTTGTGTGTGTTTCTGTGTGTGTGTATGTTTCTGTGTCTGTGTATGTTTCTGTGTCTGTGTGTTTGTCTGTGCGTGTGTGTGTGTGTGTGTGTTTCTGTGTGCGTGTGTGTGTGTGTGTTTCTCTGTGCGCGTGTGTGTGTTTCTGGGTTTCTGTGTGTTTCTGTGTGTGTGTTTCTGTGTGTGTGTTTCTGGGTTTGTGTGTGCTTTGATGGGGTACCCAAACCCATTGTGAGAGAAGGAACAGAAGCAAAAGAATATTCCAAGTGGCAATCTCCTTTAATCTCTACAATCTGATAACGGCCACTTGTAAACCCTTGACACACGATCACCCAGCTCCTTCCAGTCTCTCTCATGTCCTTGGTGACTGTCAGCTTCCGTCCGTTGATACCTAGGCCCTGCCATCTATGGCAACTGTTTGCTCAAAACCTCATCCGTCACAAGTTCCAGATCCCCTCTGGCTCTGCCTCGAACACTTTGTCCTGGCATGCAGCTGGTACTTGCCCTGCCTGAACTGTGAGCATTTCAACTCCTGCTTGAGCTCACATTATTGCATTAACCCTTGCCCAACACTAAAGCGCTGCTTCTCTCTGTCTCCCTCAATCTCTCTCACTCGTTCTCACTCTCTCTGTCCATGTTTTGTGCTTTTTCTCTTCTCTTTATCCAGTTTTGCTTTCGTCTCTCTTATCACTGTTTCTCTCATGACCTCTTCTGAGTTTTGACCCTGTGTCTAACACTGCCACCTCTGTGTCTCTAATCGCCATCTCTCTGCTTCTATTTTCCTATCTCCCTCCCCGTCTTTCTCTGCCTCATGTCCCTGTCTCTGATATGTTCCTCTCTTTTGATCTCACTGTTCTCCCTTCCTCACTTTCTGTGTCTCTCTTTTCTCCTCTCCCTGTGTCTCCCTCTCCTGCCCCTTTCTCTCACTGTCTCCCCATCTTTCTTCATCTCCCCTTTCTCCCTCTATCCTCTCTCCACTGCCCTCATCTTCCTCCCTCTCTCTCTTCATGTCCCTCTGGCCCTCTATCTTTCCCATCACACTCTCTCCCCATCTCTCCATCCCAGTCTCACTCTCTCGCCATCTCTCCATCTCTCTGTCCCAGGCTCTGTCTTTTGTTTACACACTCTCCATCTCTCTCTCTCTCACCCCCCATCTGTCTTTGTCTCTTTCTCGCTCTCTCTCTCCCTCTGTCTATCCCGATTCCTTTTTCTCTCTCTCTCTCCTCATCTCGCTCTCTCCCGTCTGTCTCCATGTCTGTTTCTCTTCCACCTCTCCCTCGCTCACTCTCTACCTCTCTCTCTTGCCCCTCTCTCTCTGTCTTTTGTTCCCCCACATTCCATCTCTCGCTCTTCCCCCCATCTCACTCTCTTTGTCTCTTTCTCTCCCCCTCTCACCCCTCTGTCTTGTTCTCTCCCCCTCTCTCTATCCCCTCATTCTTTCTCTCTGTCACTCCTCATCTCTCTCTCTCTCCCCTGTCTCTTTCTTTCCCTCCTCCCTCTCTTTCTCTCTCCCCCCCACCTCCCCCCGCCCCCATCTCTCCCTGGCACTCTTACCTTCTGAGGTGCATTGATGACCCCGAGGTTATACCCGAACTGCAGAGATCCCAGTACAGCTGTGAACACTGCGAGGATCAGGGTGCCTGTGACTCGCTGAGAAGGAAAGATGGGGAGAATTTAGAGTGATGGAAGACAATCGCACCCACTGTCCCGACCATCCCCTCAGTCCCAAATCTCCTGTTGAAAACCGTGGATCCTGCATCAGAAAATGCCCCACACGCAACAGATCCTGCACCAGAAAATGCCCCACACGCAACAGATCCTGCACCAGAAAATGCCCCACACGCAACAGATCCTGCACCAGAAAATGCCCCACACGCAACAGATCCTGCACCAGAAAATGCCCCACACGCAACAGATCCTGCACCAGAAAATGCCCCACACGCAACAGATCCTGCACCAGAAAATGCCCCACACGCAACAGATCCTGCACCAGAAAATGCCCCACACGCAACAGATCCTGCACCAGAAAATGCCCCACATGCAGCAGATCCTGCACCAGAAAATGCCCCACACGCAACAGATCCTGCACCAGAAAATGCCCCACACGCAGCAGTTTCTCACTTTTCCCCTTTAAAAGTCTTTACAAACATTTCTAATCAAAAACGCCCCAAGAGAATGATTCACTTGGATTACATTTCTGAATGTAATCCGCATCTTTATCACCTCAACAGGTACAGAACAGGTAAATCTCCCTCTATACTGTCCCATCAAACACTCCCAGGACAGGTACAGCACGGGGTTAGATACAGAGTAAAGCTCCCTCTACACTGTCCCCATCAAACACTCCCAGGACAGGTACAGCATGGGGGTTAGATACAGAGTAAAGCTCCCTCTACACTGTCCCATCAAACACTCCCAGGACAGGTACAGCACGGGGTTAGATACAGAATAAAGCTCCCTCTACACTGTCCCATCAAACACTCCCAGGACAGGTACAGCACGGGGTTAGATACAGAATAAAGCTCCCTCTACACTTTTTTTATTTGTTCATGGAATGTGGGCGTCGCTGGCCAGGCCAGCATTTATTGCCCATCCCTAATTGCCCTTGAGAAGGTGGTGGTGAGCTGCCTTCTTGAACCGCTGCAGTCCATGTGGGGTAAGTACACCCACAGTGCTGTTAAGGAGGGAGTTCCAGGATTTGGACCCAGCGACAGTGAAGCAAGGTGATATAGATCTAAGTCAGGAAGGTGTGTGGTTTGTAGGGGAACTTGCAGGTGGTGATGTTCCCATGCGTCTCCTGCCCTTGTCCTTCTAGTTGGTAGAGGTCGCGGGTTTGGAAGGTGCTGTCGAAGGAGCCTTGGTGAGTTGCTGCAGTGCATCTTGTAGATGGTACACACAGCTGCCACTGTGCATTGGTGGTGGAGGGAGTGAATATTTAAGGTGGTGGATGGGGTGCCAATCAAGCGAGCTTCTAAGTCTTGGATGGTGTCGAGCTTCTTGCGTGTTGTTGGAGCTGCACCCATCCAGGTAAGTGGAGGGTATTCCATCACACTCCTGACTGTGCCTTGTAGATGGTGGACAGGCTTTGGGGAGTCAGGAAGTGAGTTACTCACCACAGAATTCCCAGCCTCTGACCTGCTCTTGTAGTCACAGAATTTATGTGGCTGGTCCAGTTACGTTTCTGGTCAATGGTAGCCCCCAGGATGTTGATAGTGGGGGATTCAACGATGGTAATGTCATTGAACATCAAGGGGAGATGGTTAGATTCTCTCTTGTTTGAGATGGTCCTTGCTTGGCACTTGTGTGGCGCAAATGTAACTTGCCACTTATCAGCCCAAGCCTGGATGTTGTCCAGGTCTTGCTGCATCTGGACATGGGCTGCTTCAGTATCTGAGGAGTCGCGAATGGTGCTGAACAAGTGAACATCCCCACTTCTGACCTTCTGATGGAGGGAAGGTCATGACAGGACTATGTCTCCACAAGGACTGTGCGGTGGTCACTGCTGCCAACACTGTCATGGACAGATACATCTGCGGCAGGCAGATTGGTGAAGATGACGTCAAGTAGGTTTTTCCCTCTTGTTGGTTCCCTCACCACCTGCCGCAGACCCAGTCTGGCAGCTATGTCCTTTAGGACTCGGCCAGCTCGGTCAGTAGTGGTGCTACCGAGCCACTCTTGGTGATGGACATTGAAATCCCCCACCCAGGATACATTTTGTGCCCTTGCCACCCTCAGTGCTTCTTCCAAGTGGTGTTCAACATGGAGGAGTACTGACTCATCAGCTGAGGGAGGGCGGTAGGTAGTAATCAGCAGGAGGTTACCTTGTCCGTGTTTGACATGATACCATAAGACTTCATGGGGTCCAGAGTCGATGTTGAGAACTCCCAGGGCAACTCCCTCCCTACTGTAGACCACTGTCCTGCCACCTCTGCTGGGTCTGTCCTGCCGGTGAGACAGGACATACCCACGGATAGTGATGGCTGTGTCTGGGACAGTGTCTGTAAGGTATGATTCCGTGAGTATGACTATGTCAGGCCGTTGCTTGACTAGTCTGTGGGACAGCTACAGAACAGCTCACAATACAAGAAAGACTTGCATCTCTGTAGCGCCTGTCAAAACCACTGGATGTCTCAGAGAGCTTTACAGCCAACGAGGCACCTCTGGAGTGTAGCCACTGTTGTCAGGTAAGAAGCGAGGCAGCAGATTTGCGCACAGCAAGCTCCCACAAACAGCACTATGATAATGACCAGATAATATGTTTTCTGTGACGTTGACTGAGGGAAACATATTGGTCCCAGGACACCAGGGGGGGGCCTCCTCTTCTTCGAAACAGTGCCCGTGAGATCTTTTACGTCCACCTGAGAGAGCAGATTTAATATCTCGTCTGAAAGACGGCACCTCCGACAGTGCAGCACTCCCTCAGTAACTGCAGTGGGGTGTCAACCTGGTTTTTAGCGCTGGGACAGAGAGTGCTATCAACTGATCCAAGGTTTTGTTCGATTTGTACTGTTCAGAAACTAGCAATTTTCCCACTTCCAAAAGTGCTTTGTGCAATGTAAAATCTGCAGGTGGTAAAGCCTAGTCACACCTGGTAAATGTGACTAATCGCAGGATGTTGGGTTGCAAGTTGATTATATCTAGAACGGTCAGAATGTTACCAAATGGATGTTACACTAATATACACCCAAGCAGACGGACGAGACAAAGCCCATGTTTGAAAAGGTAAGACAATGAATGTAACTCTTATACAGGTTTTGCTGTTCCTCCTGTGTAAACTTGAGACGATAATTGCAGGCCGACACACCCAGTGCCAGTACTGAGGGAGCGCTGCACTGTCAGAGGTGCCGTCTTCCACTGACACGTTAAACCGAGGCCCTCTCAGGTAGACGTAAAAGATCCCCCGGCCGCTGTTTCGAAGAAGAGCAGGGGAGCTATTCCTGGTGTCCTGGGGCCAATACTGAGCCCTCAATCAATTGAGGCAGAAAGTAGGAAACTACAGACCAGTTAGTTTAACATCTGTCGTTGGGAAATTGTTAGAATCCATTATTAAGGAAGTAATAACAGGACATTTAGAAAGTCAAAACGCAATCCATCCGAGTCAGCATGGTTTTATGAAGGGTAAATCGTGTTTGACTAATTTGCTAGAGTTCTTCGAAGCTGTAACAAGCAAAGTGGATAATGGGGATCCTGTAAATGGAGTATATCTGGACTTCCAGAAGGCATTTGATAAGGTGCCGCACAAAAGGTTAATACACAAGGTAAGATCACATGGGGTTAGGGGCAATTTATTAGCTTGGATAGAGGATTGGTTAACCAACAGAAAACAGAGTCGGGATAAATGGGTCTTTTTCTGGTTGGCAAGATGTAACTAATGGGGTGCCACAGGGTTCGGTCCTTGGGCCCCAACTATTCGCAATCTATATTAATGACTTAGATGCAGGGATAGAAGATACTTTGCAGATGACACTAAAATAGGTGGGATAGTAAATTGCAGTAACGAAATAAGAAATTTACAAATGGATATGGATAGGTTAGGTGAATGGGCCAAAATTTGGCAGATGGAGTTTAACTTGGATAAGTGTGAGGTTATCTACTTTGGTCGGAAGAATTGAAAGGCAAATTATCTAAATGGAGAGAAACTTCAGAATGTTTTGGTGCAGAGGGATCTGGGTGTCCTCGTGCATGAATCGCAGAAAGCTAGTTTGCAGGTACAGCAGGTAATAGGAAGGCAAATGGAATTTTGGCATTTACTGTGAAAGGAATAGAATATAAAAGTAGGGAAGTGTTTCTGCAACTTTACAAGGCATTAGTGAGACTGCACCTGGAGTATTGCGTACAGTTTTGGTCCCCTGACTTGAGGAGGGATGTAGTTGCATTGGAGGCAGTTCAGAGGAGGTTCACTAGATTGAGTCCAGAGATGAGGGGTTTGTCTTTTATGAAGAGAGATTGAGCAGTTTAGGCCTTTACTCTCGAGAGTTTAGAAGAATGAGAGGAGATCTAATTGAGGTATATAAGATGATTAAGGGGATTGACAAAGTAGACGTAGAGAGGATCTTTCCCCTTGTGGGGCAATCTAGAACGAGAGGTCATAGTTTTAGGATAAGTGGTAGCAGATTTAAAACAGAGATGAGGAGAAATTACTTCTCTCAAAGGATTGTGAGTCTGTGGAATTCAGTACCCCAGAGTGCGGTGGATGCCAGGACATTGAGTAAATTTAAGGAGGAGATAGACAGATTTTTAATTAGAAATGTGTTGAAGGGTTTTGGAGAACGGGCAGGAAAGTGGAGTTGAGGCCGAGATGAGATCAGCCATGATCATATTGGATGGCGGAGCAGGCTCGAGAGGCTGAATTGCCTACTCCTGCTCCTAGTTCTTATGTTCAATCCACACCAAAAAGATGATTTGGTCATTATCATATAGCTGTTTGTGGGAGCTTGCTGTGTACAAATTGGCTTCTGTGTTCCTATATAAAGGCAAGTCCTTCTTTTCTTTCGGTATTATTGGAGCCTATATGGTATTATTGCATTTTATTCATGCTATTGACAGTATACTGGGTTATAGGACAGTATACTGTTATCAGACAATATACTGTATTAAAAAAATACTATGTTATCAAACAGTATACTGTGATATAGGGCAGTATACTATGTTATCACAGGGTCGTATACTGTGTTATCAGACAGTATACTGTGAACTGGGCAGTATACTATGTTTTCAGACAATATACTGCATAATAGGACAGTATACTGTGTTTTTGGACAGTATACGACTTAATAGGACAGTATACCAAAGCTTTACTAAAGAAGTTGAAGCGCCTGTCAAGAGGAAGAAGGCGGCTTATGTTAGGATGAGACGTGAAGGCTCAGTTAGGGCGCTTGAGAGTTACAAGCTAGCCAGGAAGGATCTAAAGGGAGAGCTAAGAAGAGCAAGGAGAGGACACGAGAAGTCATTGGCGGATAGGATCAGGGAAAACCCTAAGGCTTTCTATAGGTATATCAGGAATAAAAGAATGACTAGAGTTAGATTAGGGCCAATCAAGGATAGTAGTGGGAAGTTGTGTGTGGTATCAGAGGAGGTAGGGGAAGTGTTAAATGAATATTTTGCGTCAGTATTTACAGTAGAGAAAGAAAAGGTTGTCGAGGAGAATACTGAGATTCAGGCTACTAGGCTAGATGGGATTGAGGTTCACAAGGAGGAGGTGTTAGCAATTTTGGAATGTGTGAAAATAGATAAGTCCCCTGGGCCAGATGGGATTTATCCTAGGATTCTCTGGGAAGCTAGGGAGGAGATTGCAGAGCCTTTGTCCTTGATCTTTATGTCGTCATTGTCGACAGGAATAGTGCCGGAAGACTGGAGGATAGCAAATGTTGTCCCCTTGTTCAAGAAGGGGAGTAGAGACAGCCTTGGTAATTATAGACCTGTGAGCCTTACTTCGGTTGTGGGTAAAATGTTGGAAAAGGTTATAAGAGACAGGATTTATAATCATCTTGAAAAGAATAAGTTCATTAGCGATAGTCAGCACGGTTTTGTGAAGGGTAGGTCGTGCCTCACAAACCTTATTGAGTTTTTCGAGAAGGTGACCAAACAGGTGGATGAGGGTAAAGCAGTGGATGTGGTGTATATGGATTTCAGTAAGGCGTTTGATAAGGTTCCCCACGGTAGGCTATTGCAGAAAATACGGAAGTATGGGATTGAAGGTGATTTAGAGCTTTGGATCAGAAATTGGCTAGCTGAAAGAAGACAGAGGGTGGTGGTTGATGGCAAATGTTCATCCTGGAGTTTAGTTACTAGTGGTGTACCGCAAGGATCTGTTTTGGGGCCACTGCTGTTTGTCATTTTTATAAATGACCTGGAAGAGGGTGTAGAAGGGTGGGTTAGTAAATTTGCGGATGACACTAAGGTCGGTGGAGTTGTGGATAGTGCCGAAGGATGTTGCAGGGTACAGAGGGACATAGATAGGCTGCAGAGCTGGGCTGAGAGATGGCAAATGGAGTTTAATGCGGAAAAGTGCGAGGTGATTCACTTTGGAAGGAGTAACAGGAATGCAGAGTACTGGGCTAATGGGAAGATTCTTGGTAGTGTAGATGAACAGAGAGATCTTGGTGTCCAGGTGCATAAATCCCTGAAGGTTGCTACCCAGGTTAATAGGGCTGTTAAGAAGGCATATGGTGTGTTAGCTTTTATTAGTAGGGGGGTCGAGTTTCGGAGCCACGAGGTCATGCTGCAGCTGTACAAAACTCTGGTGAGACCGCACCTGGAGTATTGCGTGCAGTTCTGGTCACCGCATTATAGGAAGGATGTGGAAGCTATGGAAAGGGTGCAGAGGAGATTTACTAGGATGTTGCCTGGTATGGAGGGAAGGTCTTACGAGGAAAGGCTGACGGACTTGAGGTTGTTTTCGTTGGAGAGAAGGAGGAGGAGAGGTGACTTAATAGAGACATATAAGATAATCAGAGGGTTAGATAGGGTGGATAGTGAGAGTCTTTTTCCTCGGATGGTGATGGCAAACACGAGGCGACATAGCTTTAAGTTGAGGGGTGATAGATATAGGACAGATGTCAGAGGTCGTTTCTTTACTCAGAGAGTAGTAGGGGCGTGGAATGCCCTGCCTGCAGCAGTAGTAGACTGGCCAACTTTAAGGGCATTTAAGTGGTCATTGGATAGACATATGGATGAAAATGGAATAGTGTAGGTCAGATGGTTTCACAGGTCGGCGCAACATCGAGGGCCGAAGGGCCTGTACTGCGCTGTAATGTTCTAATTCTAATCTAATTCTAATCCAATACTGTGTTTTCAGACCAGTATACTGTTTTATAGGACAATATACTGTAATCAGACAATATTCTGTATTATAAGACAGTATAGAGTCACAGAGAGATACAGCACTGAAACAGGCCTTTCAGCCCAACGAGTGTGTGTCGACCAACAGCCACCCATTTATACTAATCCTACATTAATCCCATATTCCCTACCACATCCCCACCACCTACCACCGACCTACACTAGGGGCAATTTACAATTGCTAATTTACCTATCAACCTGAAAGTCTTTGGCTGTGGGAGGAAACCGGAGCACCCGGCAGAAACCGACGCGGTCACAGGGAGAACTTGCAAACTGCACACAGGCAGTACCCAGAACTGAACCCGGGTCGCTGGAGCTGTAAGGCTGCGGTGCTAACCACTGCGCCATTGTGTTTTCGGACAGTATACTGTGTAATAGGACGGTATACTACGTAATAGGACTTTATACTATATAATAGGACAATATACTGTGTTTATGGACAGTATACTATGTTTTCGGAAAGTATACTGTGTTTTTAGGCAGTAGACTGTGTTTTCAGGCAGTATACTGTGTTTTCAGGCAGTATACTATGTAATAGGACAGTATACTGTGTTTTCAGACAGTATACCATGCAATAGGACAGTATACTGTGCTATCTGATTGTACACTGTGTTTTGGACGGTATACTGTGTTTTAAGACAGTATAGTCTGTTAAAGGACAGTATACTGTGTTTTCAGACAGTGTACTCTGTTAAAGGACAGTATACTGTGTTTTCAGACAGTGTACTCTGTGTTTTCAGACAGTATACTCTGTTAAATGACAGTATACTGTGTTTTCAGACAGTATACTCTGTTAAATGACAGTATACTGTGTTTTCAGACAGTGTACTCTGTTAAAGGACAGTATACTGTGTTTTCAGACAGTGTACTCTGTTAACGGACAGTATACTGTGATTTCAGACAGTATACTCTGTTAAAGGACAGTATACTCTGTTAAAGGACAGTGTACTGTGTTTTCAGACAGTGTACTCTGTTAAAGGACAAAAAACTGTGTTTTCAGACAGTATACTGTGTTTTCAGACAGTATACTCTGTTACAGGATGGTATACTGTGTTTTCAGACAGTGTACTCTGTTAAAGGACAGTATACTGTGTTTTCAGACAGTATACTCTGTTACAGGATGGTATACTGTGTTTTCAGACAGTGTACTCTGTTAAAGGACAAAAAACTGTGTTTTCAGACAGTATACTGTGTTTTCAGACAGTATACTCTGTTACAGGATGGTATACTGTGTTTTCAGACAGTGTACTCTGTTAAAGGACAGTATACTGTGTTTTCAGACAGTATACTCTGTTAAAGGACAGTATACTGTGTTTTCAGACAGTGTACTCTGTTAAAGGACAGTATAGTCTGTTAAATGACAGTGTACTGTGTTTTCAGACAGTGTACTCTGTTAAAGGACAGTATACTGTGTTTTCAGACAGTATAGTCTGTTAAAGGACAGTATACTGTGTTTTCAGACAGTGTACTCTGTTAAAGGACAGTATACTGTGTTTTCAGACAGTATAGTCTGTTAAAGGACAGTATAGTCTGTTAAATGACAGTATAGTCTGTTAAATGACAGTGTACTGTGTTTTCAGGCAGTGTACTCTATTAAAGGACAGTATACTCTGTTAAAGGACAGTATATTGTGTTTTCAGACAGTGTACTCTGTTAAAGGACAGCATACTGTGTTTTCAGACAGTGTACTCTGTTAAAGGGCAGTATACTGTGTTTTCAGACAGTGTACTCTGTTAAAGGACAGTATACTGTGTTTTCAGACAGTATACTCTGTTAAAGGACAGTATAGTCTGTTAAATGACAGTGTACTGTGTTTTCAGGCAGTGTACTCTATTAAAGGACAGTATACTGTGTTTTCAGACAGTATACTCTGTTAAAGGACAGTATACTCTGTTAAAGGACAGTATACTGTGGTTTCAGACAGTGTACTCTGTTAAAGGACAGTATACTGTGTTTTCAGACAGTGTACTCTGTTAAAGGGCAGTATTCTGTGTTTTCAGACAGTGTACTCTGTTAAAGGACAGTATACTGTGTTTTCAGGCAGTATACTCTGTTAAAGGACAGTATACTGTGTTTTCAGACAGTGTACTCTGTTAAAGGACAGTATACTGTGTTTTCAGACAGTGTACTCTGTTAAAGGACAGTATACTGTGTTTTCAGACAGTGTACTCTGTTAAAGGACAGTATACTCTGTTACAGGACGGTATACTGTGTTTTCAGACAGTGTACTCTGTTAAAGGACAGTATACTGTGTTTTCAGACAGTGTACTTTGTTAAAGGACAGTATACTGTGTTTTAGAACATAGAACATTACAGTGCAGTACAGGCCCATCGGCCCTCGATGTTGCGCCGACCTGTGAAACCATCTGACCTACACTATTCCATTTTCATCCATATGTCTATCCAATGACCACTTAAATGCCCTTAAAGTTGGCGAGTCTACTACTGTTGCAGGCAGGGCGTTCCACGCCCATACTACTCTCTGAGTAAAGAACTACCTCTGACATCTGTCCTATATCTATCACCCCTCAACTTAAAGCTATGTCCCCTCGTGTTTGCCATCACCATCCAAGGAAAAAGACTCTCACTATCCACCCTATCTAACCCTCTGATTATCTTATATGTCTCTATTAAGTCACCTCTCCTCCTCCTTCTCTCTAACGAAAACAACCTCAAGTCCCTCAGCCTTTCCTCGTAAGACCTTCCCTCCATACCAGGCAACATCCTAGTAAATCTCCTCTGCACCTTTTCCAAAGCTTCCACATCCTTCCTATAATGCGGTGACCAGAACTGCACGCAGTTTCAGACAGTGTACTCTGTTACAGGACAGTATACTGTGTTTTCAGACAGTATAGTCTGTTAAAGGACAGTATACTGTGTTTTCAGACAGTGCACTCTGTTAAAGGGCAGTATACTGTGTTTTCAGACAGTGTACTCTGTTAAAGGACAGTATACTGTGTTTTCAGACAGTGTACTCTGTTAAAGGACAGCATACTGTGTTTTCAGACGGTGTACTCTGTTAAAGGACAGTATACTGTGTTTTCAGACAGTGTACTCTGTTAAAGGACAGTATACTGTGTTTTCAGACAGTGTACTCTGTTAAAGGACAGTATACTCTGTTTTCAGACGGTGTACTCTGTTAAAGGACAGTATACTGTGTTTTCAGACGGTGTACTCTGTTAAAGGACAGTATACTGTGTTTTCAGACGGTGTACTCTGTTAAAGGACAGTATACTGTGTTTTGAGACAGTGTACTCTGTTAAAGGACAGTATACTGTGTTTTCAGATGGTGTACTCTGTTAAAGGACAGTATACTGTGTTTTCAGACAGTGTACTCTGTTAAAGGACAGTATACTGTGTTTTCAGACAGTATAGTCTGTTAAAGGACAGTATACTGTGTTTTCAGACAGTGTACTCTGTTAAAGGACAGTATACTGTGTTTTCAGATGGTGTACTCTGTTAAAGGACAGTATACTGTGTTTTCAGACAGTGTACTCTGTTAAAGGACAGTATACTGTGTTTTCAGACAGTGTACTCTGTTAAAGGACAGTATACTGTGTTTTCAGACAGTATAGTCTGTTAAAGGACAGTATACTGTGTTTTCAGACAGTGTACTCTGTTAAAGGACAGTATACTGTGTTTTCAGACAGTGTACTCTGTTAAAGGACAGTATACTGTGTTTTCAGACAGTGTACTCTGTTAAAGGACAGCATACTGTGTTTTCAGACGGTGTACTCTGTTAAAGGACAGTATACTGTGTTTTCAGACAGTGTACTCTGTTAAAGGACAGTATACGGTGTTTTCAGACAGTGTACTCTGTTAAAGGACAGTATACTCTGTTTTCAGACGGTGTACTCTGTTAAAGGACAGTATACTGTGTTTTCAGACGGTGTACTCTGTTAAAGGACAGTATACTGTGTTTTCAGATGGTGTACTCTGTTAAAGGACAGTATACTGTGTTTTCAGACAGTGTACTCTGTTAAAGGACAGTATACTGTGTTTTCAGACAGTGTACTCTGTTAAAGGACAGTATACTGTGTTTTCAGACAGTGTACTCTGTTAAAGGACAGTATACTGTGTTTTCAGACAGTATAGTCTGTTAAAGGACAGTATACTGTGTTTTCAGACAGTGTACTCTGTTAAAGGACAGTATAGTCTGTTAAATGACAGTGTACTGTGTTTTCAGACAGTGTACTCTGTTAAAGGACAGTATACTGTGTTTTCAGATAGTATAGTCTGTTAAAGGACAGTATACTGTGTTTTCAGACAGTGTACTCTGTTAAAGGACAGTATACTGTGTTTTCAGACAGTATAGTCTGTTAAAGGACAGTATAGTCTGTTAAATGACAGTATAGTCTGTTAAATGACAGTATAGTCTGTTAAATGACAGTGTACTGTGTTTTCAGGCAGTGTACTCTATTAAAGGACAGTATACTCTGTTAAAGGACAGTATATTGTGTTTTCAGACAGTGTACTCTGTTAAAGGACAGCATACTGTGTTTTCAGACAGTGTACTCTGTTAAAGGGCAGTATACTGTGTTTTCAGACAGTGTACTCTGTTAAAGGACAGTATACTGTGTTTTCAGACAGTATACTCTGTTAAAGGACAGTATAGTCTGTTAAATGACAGTGTACTGTGTTTTCAGGCAGTGTACTCTATTAAAGGACAGTATACTGTGTTTTCAGACAGTATACTCTGTTAAAGGACAGTATACTCTGTTAAAGGACAGTATACTGTGTTTTCAGACAGTGTACTCTGTTAAAGGACAGTATACTGTGTTTTCAGACAGTGTACTCTGTTAAAGGGCAGTATTCTGTGTTTTCAGACAGTGTACTCTGTTAAAGGACAGTATACTGTGTTTTCAGGCAGTATACTCTGTTAAAGGACAGTATACTGTGTTTTCAGACAGTGTACTCTGTTAAAGGACAGTATACTGTGTTTTCAGACAGTGTACTCTGTTAAAGGACAGTATACTGTGTTTTCAGACAGTGTACTCTGTTAAAGGACAGTATACTCTGTTACAGGACGGTATACTGTGTTTTCAGACAGTGTACTCTGTTAAAGGACAGTATACTGTGTTTTCAGACAGTGTACTTTGTTAAAGGACAGTATACTGTGTTTTAGAACATAGAACATTACAGTGCAGTACAGGCCCATCGGCCCTCGATGTTGCGCCGACCTGTGAAACCATCTGACCTACACTATTCCATTTTCATCCATATGTCTATCCAATGACCACTTAAATGCCCTTAAAGTTGGCGAGTCTACTACTGTTGCAGGCAGGGCGTTCCACGCCCATACTACTCTCTGAGTAAAGAACTACCTCTGACATCTGTCCTATATCTATCACCCCTCAACTTAAAGCTATGTCCCCTCGTGTTTGCCATCACCATCCAAGGAAAAAGACTCTCACTATCCACCCTATCTAACCCTCTGATTATCTTATATGTCTCTATTAAGTCACCTCTCCTCCTCCTTCTCTCTAACGAAAACAACCTCAAGTCCCTCAGCCTTTCCTCGTAAGACCTTCCCTCCATACCAGGCAACATCCTAGTAAATCTCCTCTGCACCTTTTCCAAAGCTTCCACATCCTTCCTATAATGCGGTGACCAGAACTGCACGCAGTTTCAGACAGTGTACTCTGTTACAGGACAGTATACTGTGTTTTCAGACAGTATAGTCTGTTAAAGGACAGTATACTGTGTTTTCAGACAGTGCACTCTGTTAAAGGGCAGTATACTGTGTTTTCAGACAGTGTACTCTGTTAAAGGACAGTATACTGTGTTTTCAGACAGTGTACTCTGTTAAAGGACAGCATACTGTGTTTTCAGACGGTGTACTCTGTTAAAGGACAGTATACTGTGTTTTCAGACAGTGTACTCTGTTAAAGGACAGTATACTGTGTTTTCAGACAGTGTACTCTGTTAAAGGACAGTATACTCTGTTTTCAGACGGTGTACTCTGTTAAAGGACAGTATACTGTGTTTTCAGACGGTGTACTCTGTTAAAGGACAGTATACTGTGTTTTCAGATGGTGTACTCTGTTAAAGGACAGTATACTGTGTTTTGAGACAGTGTACTCTGTTAAAGGACAGTATACTGTGTTTTCAGACAGTGTACTCTGTTAAAGGACAGTATACTGTGTTTTCAGACAGTGTACTCTGTTAAAGGACAGTATACTGTGTTTTCAGACAGTATAGTCTGTTAAAGGACAGTATACTGTGTTTTCAGACAGTGTACTCTGTTAAAGGACAGTATACTGTGTTTTCAGATGGTGTACTCTGTTAAAGGACAGTATACTGTGTTTTCAGACAGTGTACTCTGTTAAAGGACAGTATACTGTGTTTTCAGACAGTGTACTCTGTTAAAGGACAGTATACTGTGTTTTCAGACAGTATAGTCTGTTAAAGGACAGTATACTGTGTTTTCAGACAGTGTACTCTGTTAAAGGACAGTATACTGTGTTTTCAGACAGTGTACTCTGTTAAAGGACAGTATACTGTGTTTTCAGACAGTGTACTCTGTTAAAGGACAGCATACTGTGTTTTCAGACGGTGTACTCTGTTAAAGGACAGTATACTGTGTTTTCAGACAGTGTACTCTGTTAAAGGACAGTATACGGTGTTTTCAGACAGTGTACTCTGTTAAAGGACAGTATACTCTGTTTTCAGACGGTGTACTCTGTTAAAGGACAGTATACTGTGTTTTCAGACGGTGTACTCTGTTAAAGGACAGTATACTGTGTTTTCAGATGGTGTACTCTGTTAAAGGACAGTATACTGTGTTTTCAGACAGTGTACTCTGTTAAAGGACAGTATACTGTGTTTTCAGACAGTGTACTCTGTTAAAGGACAGTATACTGTGTTTTCAGACAGTGTACTCTGTTAAAGGACAGTATACTGTGTTTTCAGACAGTATAGTCTGTTAAAGGACAGTATACTGTGTTTTCAGACAGTGTACTCTGTTAAAGGACAGTATACTGTGTTTTCAGACGGTGTACTCTGTTAAAGGACAGTATACTGTGTTTTCAGATGGTGTACTCTGTTAAAGGACAGTATACTGTGTTTTCAGACAGTGTACTCTGTTAAAGGACAGTATACTGTGTTTTCAGACAGTGTACTCTGTTAAAGGACAGTATACTGTGTTTTCAGACAGTGTACTCTGTTAAAGGACAGTATACTGTGTTTTCAGACAGTGTACTCTGTTAAAGGACAATATACTGTGTTTTCAGACAGTGTACTCTGTTAAAGGACAGTATACTGTGTTTTCAGACAGTATACTCTGTTAAAGGACAGTATACTGTGTTTTCAGACAGTGTACTCTGTTAAAGGACAGTATACTGTGTTTTCAGACAGTGTACTCTGTTAAAGGACAGTATACTGTGTTTTCAGACAGTGTACTCTGTTAAAGGACAGTATACTGTGTTTTCAGACAGTGTACTCTGTTAAAGGACAGTATACTGTGTTTTCAGACAGTGTACTCTGTTAAAGGACAGTATACTGTGTTTTCAGACAGTGTACTCTGTTAAAGGACAGTATACTGTGTTTTCAGACAGTGTACTCTGTTAAAGGACAGTGTACTCTGTTAAAGGACAGTATACTGTGTTTTCAGACAGTATACTCTGTTAAAGGACAGTATACTGTGTTTTCAGACAGTGTACTCTGTTAAAGGACAGTATACTGTGTTTTCAGACAGTGTACTCTGTTAAAGGACAGTGTACTCTGTTAAAGGACAGTATACTGTGTTTTCAGACAGTGTACTCTGTTAAAGGACAGTATACTGTGTTTTCAGACAGTGTACTCTGTTAAAGGACAGTATACTGTGTTTTCAGACAGTGTACTCTGTTAAAGGACAGTGTACTCTGTTAAAGGACAGTATACTGTGTTTTCAGACAGTGTACTCTGTTAAAGGACAGTATACTGTGTTTTCAGACAGTGTACTCTGTTAAAGGACAGTATACTGTGTTTTCAGACAGTGTACTCTGTTAAAGGACAGTATACTGTGTTTTCAGACAGTGTACTCTGTTAAAGGACAGTATACTGTGTTTTCAGACAGTGTACTCTGTTAAAGGACAGTATACTGTGTTTTCAGACAGTGTACTCTGTTAAAGGACAGTATACTGTGTTTTCAGACAGTGTACTCTGTTAAAGGACAGTATACTGTGTTTTCAGACAGTGTACTCTGTTAAAGGACAGTATACTGTGTTTTCAGACAGTGTACTCTGTTAAAAGACAGTATACTGTGTTTTCAGACAGTGTACTCTGTTAAAGGACAGTATACTGTGTTTTCAGACAGTGTACTCTGTTAAAGGACAGTATACTGTGTTTTCAGACAGTGTACTCTGTTAAAGGACAGTATACTGTGTTTTCAGACAGTGTACTCTGTTAAAGGACAGTATACTGTGTTTTCAGACAGTGTACTCTGTTTAAGGACAGTGTACTCTGTTAAAGGACAGTATACTGTGTTTTCAGACAGTGTACTCTGTTAAAGGACAGTATACTGTGTTTTCAGACAGTGTACTCTGTTAAAGGACAGTATACTGTGTTTTCAGACAGTGTACTCTGTTAAAGGACAGTATACTGTGTTTTCAGACAGTGTACTCTGTTAAAGGACAGTATACTGTGTTTTCAGACAGTGTACTCTGTTACAGGACAGTATACTGTGTTTTCAGACAGTGTACTCTGTTAAAGGACAGTATACTGTGTTTTCAGACAGTGTACTCTGTTAAAGGACAGTATACTGTGTTTTCAGACAGTGTACTCTGTTAAAAGACAGTATACTGTGTTTTCAGACAGTGTACTCTGTTAAAGGACAGTATACTGTGTTTTCAGACAGTGTACTCTGTTAAAGGACAGTATACTGTGTTTTCAGACAGTGTACTCTGTTAAAGGACAGTATACTGTGTTTTCAGACAGTGTACTCTGTTTAAGGACAGTGTACTCTGTTAAAGGACAGTATACTGTGTTTTCAGACAGTGTACTCTGTTAAAGGACAGTATACTGTGTTTTCAGACAGTGTACTCTGTTAAAGGACAGTATACTGTGTTTTCAGACAGTGTACTCTGTTAAAGGACAGTATACTGTGTTTTCAGACAGTGTACTCTGTTAAAGGACAGTATACTGTGTTTTCAGACAGTGTACTCTGTTAAAGGACAGTATACTGTGTTTTCAGACAGTGTACTCTGTTATATTGTATACAGTGTACTGGACAATATCTCGCATTATGTTTCAGTGCTCTGTCGGATCTGAGTAAAGTTGCTGCTATTTTCTCAGTCTCCTACCTCCGCTCCTCCAAGTTGCTGGAACCCATCAGACATCATCTTCTCCTGTCCCTGCTCGATGAGACAGCTGGAGCCGTCTTGTGCTGCGCTGGGTGCCGCTCCCGGGAGCTGTCTGTCGTGCCCTTCTCTCCGCCGGCTTTGTGTGCAGGGAGCTGCCGCCTGCGGTTGCGGGGCGGAGCAGCGGCTCTGGGAGGCGTCGGCTCCTGGCACTGGCTTCGGGGGCCACTGGGTTCACTCTCGAGGAACATGCAATTCGCTGCCAAAGAGGAGTGGTTCAAAAGCAGGAATGAAACAGACTGAGCACTGGAGAGACAGAGACAGGGATAGAGAGAAGGAGAGAGAGAGTGAGACAGAGACAGGGATAGAGAGAAGGATAGAGAGTGAGACAGAGACAGGGATAGAGAGAAGGATAGAGAGAGTGAGACAGAGACAGGGATAGAGAGAAGGATAGAGAGAGTCAGACAGAGACAGGGATAGAGAGAAGGAGAGAGAGAGTGAGACAGAGACAGGGATAGAGAGAAGGATAGAGAGTGAGACAGAGACAGGGATAGAGAGAAGGAGAGAGAGTGAGACAGAGACAGGGATAGAGAGAAGGAGAGAGAGAGTGAGACAGAGACAGGGAGAGAGAGAAGGTTAGAGAGAGTGAGACAGAGACAGGGATAGAGAGAAGGAGAGAGAGTGAGACAGAGACAGGGATAGAGAGAAGGAGAGAGAGAGTGAGACAGAGACAGGGAGAGAGAGAAGGTTAGAGAGAGTGAGACAGAGACAGGGATAGAGAGAAGGAGAGAGAGTGAGACAGAGACAGGGATAGAGAGAAGGAGAGAGAGTGAGACAGAGACAGGGATAGAGAGAAGGATAGAGAGAGTGAGACAGAGACAGGGATAGAGAGAAGGAGAGAGAGAGTGAGACAGAGACAGGGATAGAGAGAAGGATAGAGAGAGTGAGACAGAGAAAGGGATAGAGAGAAGGAAAGAGAGTGAGACAGAGACAGGGATAGAGAGAAGGATAGAGAGAGTGAGACAGAGACAGGGATAGAGAGAAGGAGAGAGAGTGAGACAGAGACAGGGATAGAGAGAAGGAGAGAGAGAGTGAGACAGAGACAGGGATAGAGAGAAGGATAGAGAGAGTGAGACAGAGACAGGGATAGAGAGAAGGAGAGAGAGTGAGACAGAGACAGGGATAGAGAGAAGGAGAGAGAGAGTGAGACAGAGACAGGGATAGAGAGAGTGTGACAGAGACAGGGATAGAGAGAAGGAGAGAGAGAGAGAGTGTGACAGAGACAGGGCGAGAGAGAAGGATAGAGAGAGACAGAGACAGGGATAGAGAGAAGGAGAGAGAGAGTGAGACAGAGACAGGGATAGAGAGAAGGAGAGAGAGAGTGAGACAGAGACAGGGATAGAGTGAAGGAGAGAGAGAGACAGAGACAGGATAGAAAGAAGGAGAGAGAGAGTGAGACAGAGACAGGGATAGAGAGAAGATTGAGAGTGAGACACAGACAGGGATAGAGAGAAGGATAGAGAGAGTGAGACAGAGACAGGGATAGAGAGAAGGATAGAGAGTGACAGAGACAGGGATAGAGAGAAGGAGAGAGAGAGTGAGACAGAGACAGGGATAGAGAGAAGGAGAGAGAGTGAGACAGAGACAGGGATAGAGAGAAGGATAGAGAGAGTGTGACAGAGACAGGGATGGAGAGAAGGAGAGGGTGAGACAGAGACAGGGATAAAGAGAAGGAGAGAGTGAGACAGAAACAGGGATAAAGAGAATGAGAGAGTGAGACAGAGACAGGGATAAAGAGAATGAGAGAGTGAGACAGACAGGGATAAAGAGAATGAGAGAGTGAGACAGAGAAAGTGTTAAAGAGAAGGAGAGAGTGAGACAGAGACAGGGATAGAGAGAAGGATAGAGAGACTGTGACAGAGACAGGGATAGAGAGAAGGAGAGAGAGAGACAGAGACAGGGATAGAGAGAAGGAGAGAGTGAGACAGAGACAGGGATAAAGAGAATGAGAGAGTGAGACTGAGACAGGGAAAGAGAGAAGGAGAGAGTGAGACAGAGACAGGGATAGAGAGAAGGAGAGAGTGAGACAGAGACAGGGATAGAGAGAAGGAAAGAGTGAGATAGAGACTGGGATAAAGAGAATGAGAGAGTGAGACAGGGATAGAGAGAGGGAGAGAGGGAGACAGAGACAGGGATAAAGAGAATGAGAGAGTGAGACAGAGACAGGGATAGAGAGAGGGAGAGAGTGAGACAGAGACAGGGATAAAGAGAAGGAGAGAGTGAGACAGAGACAGGGATAAAGAGAATGAGAGAGTGAGACAGAGACAGGGATAGAGAGAAGGATAGAGAGACTGTGACAGAGACAGGGATAGAGAGAAGGATAGAGAGACTGAGACAGAGACAGGGATAAAGAGAATGAGACAGTGAGACAGACAGGGGAAGAGAGAAGAAGATAGTGAGACAGAGACAGGGATAGAGAGAAGGGGAGAGTGAGACAGAGACATGGATAGAGAGAAGGTGAGAGTGAGACAGAGACAGGGATAGAGAGAAGGAGAGAGTGAGACAGAGACAGGGATAAAGAGAAGGAGAGAGTGAGACAGAGACAGGGATAAAGAGAAGGAGATGGTGAGACAGAGACAGGGATAAAGAGAAGGAGAGAGCGAGAGAGAGACAGGGATAAAGAGAAGGAGAGAGTGAGACAGAGAAAGGGATAAAGAGGAGAGAGTGAGACAGAGACAGAGATAGAGAGAAAGAGAGAGTGAGACAGAGACAGGGATAGAGGGAGGGAGGGAGTGAGACAGACAGGGATAGAGAGAAGAGAGTGCGACAGAGACAGGGATAGAGAGAGGGAGAGGGACAGAGACAGGGATAGAGAGAAAACGAGAGAGAGAGAGAGTGAAACAGGGATAGAGAGAGGGAGAGAGTGAGACAGAGACATGGATAGAGAGAGGGAGAGAGTGAGACAGAGACAAGGGTAAAGAGAAGGAGAGAGTGAGACAGAGACAGGGATAGAGAGAAGGAGAGAGAGTGACAGAGACAGGGATAGAGAGAAGGAGAGAGTGAGACAGAGACAGGGATAAAGTGAATGAGAGAGTGAGACTGAGACAGGGAAAGAGAGAAGGAGATAGTGAGACAGAGGCAGGGATAGAGAGAAGGAGAGAGTGAGACAGAAACAGGGATAGAGAGAAGGAGAGAGTGAGACAGAAACAGGGATAGAGAGAAGGAAAGAGTGAGACAGAGACAGGGATAAAGAGAAGGAGAGGGTGAGACAGAGACAGGGATAAAGAGAATGAGAGAGTGAGACAGAGACAGGGATAAAGAGAAGGAGAGAGTGAGACAGAGACAGGGATAAAGAGAATGAGAGAGTGAGACAGAAACAGGGATAAAGAGAATGAGAGAGTGAGACAGAGACAGGGATAAAGAGAATGAGAGAGTGAGACAGAGACAGGGATAAAGAGAATGAGAGAGTGAGACAGAGAAAGGGACAAAGAGAAGGAGAGAGTGAGACAGACAGGGATAGAGAGAAGGATAGAGAGACTGTGACAGAGACAGGGATAGAGAGAAGGAGAGAGAGAGACAGAGACAGGGATAGAGAGAAGGAGAGAGAGTGACAGAGACAGGGATAGAGAGAAGGAGAGAGTGAGACAGAGACAGGGATAAAGAGAATGAGAGAGTGAGACTGAGACAGGGAAAGAGAGAAGGAGAGAGTGAGACAGAGACAGGGATAGAGAGAAGGAGAGAGTGAGACAGAGACAGGGATAGAGAGAAGGAAAGAGTGAGATAGAGACTGGGATAAAGAGAATCAGAGAGTGAGACAGGGATAGAGAGAGGGAGAGAGGGAGACAGAGACAGGGATAAAGAGAAGGAACGGGTGAGACAGAGACAGGGAAAGAGAGAAGGAGATAGTGAGACAGAGACAGGGATAAAGAGAAGGAGAGAGTGAGACAGAGACAGGGATAGAGAGAAGGAAAGAATGAGACAGAGACAGGGATAGAGAGAGCGAGAGAGTGAGACAGAGACAGGGATAAAGAGAATGAGAGAGTGAGACAGACAGGGAAAGAGAGAAGGAGATAGTGAGACAGAGACAGGGATAGAGAGAAGGAAAGAGTGAGATAGAGACAGGGATAAAGAGAATGAGAGAGTGAGACAGAGACAGGGATAGAGAGAGGGAGAGAGTGAGACAGAGACAGGGATAAAGAGAAGGAGAGAATGAGACAGAGACAGGGATAAAGAGAATGAGAGAGTGAGACAGAGACAGGGATAGAGAGAAGGATAGAGAGACTGAGACAGAGACAGGGATAAAGAGAATGAGAGAGTGAGACAGACAGGGAAAGAGAGAAGGAGATAGTGAGACAGAGACAGGGATAGAGAGAAGGGGAGAGTGAGACAGAGACATGGATAGAGAGAAGGAGAGAGTGAGACAGAGACAGGGATAGAGAGAAGGAGAGAGTGAGACAGAGACAGGGATAAAGAGAAGGAGAGAGTGAGACAGAGACAGGGATACAGAGAAGGATAGAGAGACTGTGATAGAGTGAAGGAGAGAGAGAGACAGAGACAGGGATAGAGAGAAGGAGAGAGTGACAGAGACAGGGATAGAGAGAAGGAGAGAGTGAGACAGAGACAGGGATAAAGAGATTGAGAGAGTGAGACTGAGACAGGGATAGAGAGAGGGAGAGAGTGAGACAGAGACAGGGATAAAGAGAAGGAGAGGGTGAGACAGAGACAGGGATAAAGAGAAGGAGAGAGCGAGAGAGAGACAGGGATAAAGAGGAGAGAGTGAGACAGACACAGGGATAAAGAGAATGAGAGAGTGAGACAGAGAAAGGGATAAAGAGAAGGAGAGAGTGAGACAGAGACAGAGATAGAGAGAAAGAGAGAGTGAGACAGAGACAGGGATAGAGGGAGGGAGGGAGTGAGACAGACAGGGATAGAGAGAAGAGAGTGCGACAGAGACAGGGATAGAGAGAGGGAGAGGGACAGAGACAGGGATAGAGAGAAAACGAAAGAGAGAGGGAGAGAGTGAGACAGAGACATGGATAGAGAGAGGGAGAGAGTGAGACAGAGACAAGGGTAAAGAGAAGGAGAGAGTGAGACAGAGACAGGGATAAAGAGAAGGAGTGAGTGAGACAGAGACAGGGATAAAGAGAAGGAGTGAGTGAGACAGAGACAGGGATAAAGAGAAGGAGAAAGTGAGACAGACAGGGATATAGAGAGGGAGAGAGTGAGACAGACAGGGATAGAGAGAAGGAGAGAGTGAGACAGAGACAGGGATAAAGAGAAGGAGCGAGTGAGACAGAGACAGGGATAAAGTGAAGGAGAAAGTGAGACAGACAGGGATAAAGAGAGGGAGAGAGTGAGACAGACAGGGATAGAGAGAAGGAGAGGGACAGGGATAGAGGGAGGGAGTGGGACAGAGACAGGGATAGGGCAAGAGAGAGAGAGATTGAGACAGACGGGGAGAGGGAGAGAGAAGGAGGGAGACATGGATAGAGAGCGGGAGAGAGACAGGGATAGAGAGATAGAGATTGAGACTGCAACAGGGCTAGGGAGAGAGAGATTGAGACAGAAACAGGGATAGAGAGAAGGAGAGAGTGAGACAGAGACAGGGATAGAGCGGAAAGAGACAGAGACAGGGATAGGGAGAGAAAGGGAGACAGAGACAGGGATAGAGAGAGGGAAAGAGACAGAGACAGAGAGAGGGAAAGAGACAGAGACAGAGAGAAGGAGAGAGATGGATAGAGAGAGGGAGAGAGACAGGGATAGGGAGAGAGAGAGAGAGATTGAGTCAGGGATAGGGACAGGGAAAGAGACATAGACAGGGATAGAGAGAAGAGGGACAAAAACAGGGTTAGGGAGAGGGAGAGAGATTGAGACAGAGACAAGGATAGACAGAGGGAAAAAGACAGACGGGGATAGAGAGAAGGAGAGAGATAGTGATAGAGAGAGGGAGAGGGACAGAGACAGGGATAGGGAAAGAGAGAGAGAGATTGAAACAGGGATAGAGGGAGGGAGAGAGTGAGACAGAGACAGGGCTAGAGAGAGGGAGAGAGTGAGACAGACAGGGATAGAGAGAAGGAGAGAGACAGAGACAGGGATAAAGAGAAGAGAGAGACAGGGATAGGGGGAGAGAGAGAGTGAGTCAGGGACAGGGATAGAGAGAGGGAGAGAGTGAGACAGAGATAGGGATAGAGAGAGGGAGAGAGGGAGACAGAGACAGGGATAGAGAGAGGGTGATGGAGAGGAAGAGAGAGACAGGGAGAGAGAGAGAGAGATAAGGAGAGGGAGAGGAGGAGGAATAGAGAGAAAGGGAGATAGAGATAGAGTGATAAGGAGAGGGAGAGAGGGATAGACAGAAAGAAACATGAATCGAATGAGAGGGACAGTGATGGAGAGAAAGTGACATAGAGAGACGAATGGAGATAGGTCGAGAGAGATAGGGAGATGGAGAGGGATAGACAGAGTGAAAAAAGAGACAAGGATAGAAAGAGAGAGAAGGAGAGAGAGGGATAGAAAGAGAAAAAAGGATGTACATAGGGAGAGACTGGGATACAGAGAGACGCTGCGAGATGTATATGTATAAACTGAGAGTCAGGGATGGGAAAGGACAGGGGGACAGTAATAGATAAATCAAGGTATACAGAGAAAGACAAGGGTATATATATATATATATATATAAACAAAATTGAGAGAGCTGTCCCACAGACTAGTTGAGCAATGGGCTAACAAAGTCATACTCACCTAATCATACCTTACGACCAACGCCCAGATATCTCCATTGCCACCCCTGGGTATGTTCTATCCCATCCCCAGGACAGATCCACCAGTGGTGGCGGCACAGTAGTATACAGTCTGGAGGGAGTGGACATCGAGGTCCTCAACATTGACTCTGGACCCTATGAAGTCTCATGCCACCATGCCAAATATGGGCAAGGAAACCTCCTACTGATTACTACCTACTGTCCTCCATCAGCTGATGAATCAGTACCCCTCAATGTTGAACACCACTTGGAAGAAGCACTGAGGGAGGCAAGGGCACAGAGTGTACTCTGGGTGGGGGACTTCAATGTACATCATCAAGAGTGGCTCGGTAGCACCACTACTGACTGAATCCTGAAGGACAAATCTGCTAAATTGGACCTGCGGCAAGTGGTGAGAGAACAAGAGGGAAAAACATACTTGACCTCATCCTCACCAATTTACCTGTTGCAGATGCATCTGTCCATGACAGTATTGGTAGGAGTGACCACAGTCCTTGTGGAGACAAAGTCCTGCCATCACATTGAGGATACCCTCCATTGTGTTGTGTGGTCCTACCACTGTGCTAAATGTGATAGACTCAGAACAGGTCCAGCAGCTCAAAACAGGGGATCCGTGAGGCGCTGTGGGCCATCAGTAGCAGCAGAATTATATTCAACCACAATCTGGTAACCTCATGGCCTGGCATATCCCCCACTCTACCATTACCATCAAGCCAGGAGATCAACCCTGGTTCAATGAGGTGTAGGAAAGCATGCCAGGAGGAGCACCAGGCATGCCTATCTGGTGAAGGTACAACACAGGACTACATGCATGCTAAATAGAGGATGCAGCATGCTATAGATAGATGTTCCGGTCACGTAGAGTGCAGCAATTGAAAATACAAGAACTCAACCCGAGCAGTTACAAAAATTGATTTTTCTTTTAAAAAAGTGGACAATAGACAGAGAGGGATTGGACACAGAGAGGGGGAATAGAGACAGAGGAGGATTATACAAAGAGCTATTGTAAGTTTACTTTGTCTGCTGTCACCATAATATACTTGGTTAGTCTATCGTACCAAAAATGATGTTTTCTGTACTTTGAACATTAACTCTTTATTACGTTCAAACTATGTACAGCTTCACACCTGTCTGTGTGACTCCTCTGATCCCATACTGAATCTCCCTCCAAGTCTCTCTCACATATGATCTCTTTCAACATCATGGTGGGAGGTATTCCTTACACTGTGTCAATCACTAACTCTTTTTGCCCCTTGTGCTACATCTCCCCCAAGTCTTTGTCCATATATATATTCATACATTCCCTTATATTCATACATTCAGTTTTTTATATTTACTTACCACCCCATCTCTCCCCAATGTCTCTGATATCACAGATTCAGTCTGTCAAGAGGCCTCACAACTCTCCCTCGTGTTGTTGTCAGAATTCAGAACATCAGTAGTCTTTCTCTGAACTCTTGTTCCTTGACTTGGATGGCCTTCTTTGAGATTTGTAGTATCTGGTGCTTTCTGAATTTCAGGGTCAATGTCTGGTTCATCCAAATATCTGACCGATTGACGTCTTTGACGATCAAGAGTAATTTTCCTCCTGCCTCTTCTGAAGTACGCACTGAATAAGGTCGCTGCTGATTCTCATCTCTCTGCACGATTACTCCTTCTCTGCTTTGGTCTCATGCCCATATCTTTTGTCGTTCTGTCAACTTTGGTAGGTTCCTGGTATGATATTTCCTATTATCATAACAGGCTTGTTGCTTTCGGTAAGACTTTTCTCTATCTTGAACTCTTTGGTAATCCAGGACTTGAAGCCCTGGAAGTAACTTTTTGGTTAGGATTGGAAGTTGTGTTCTAAGCTTCCTTCCCATCAACAGTTCGGATGGTGAGAATCATAGCAATGGGGTAGTTATCTAATTCAGGAGTGCATATGAAAATCTTCATTTTTCTTTAACAGTGCTTTAATAGTTCTGACTCCTCTCTCAGCTTCTCCATTAGATTGTGGATATCTAAGTGAAGTTGTAAGATGTACAAATCCACGGTTTTCCGCAAAGTGTGTGAAGTAGTCGTTTGAAAATTGTGGCCCATTATCGGACACTATCTGTTCAGGTATACCATGTGCGGCAAAGATTTCTTGTAACGCACAAATGACTGCCTCAGCGCTGTTGTGTACAACCGTTTGACCTCGATCCACCTTGAAAAACAGTCGATGACGATCAGGTAGGATTTTCCAGATGTTCCCACGGTTTGGTTGGGGATCGGGTCGAGATAAGGGGTTCCTCTGATCCTGTTTGTGCACTGCACATACCTAGCAATTTGAAATCATTTCTTCTGTATCTTCGATATTCCCTGTCACCACTCACTCACACACACACACACACACACCTGAGCCCATGCGTTAAGATATTTGGTGAAATCAGCATCTCCTTGATCCTTTGAAATGCTTGCTCCTGATGCACATCCCAGCAGCATTCTTGAGCTTTCCTTAATGATGTTATCTCTGACAATGCAGCACTCCCTCAGTAGTGCAATGGGAGTGTCAGCCTAGATTGTTGTGCTCAAGTCTCTGATGTGGGAGTTGAACGCACAACCTTCTGACTCAGGGGCAAGAGGGGTAGAGCTGAGCCAGAGCTGATTAGTGTGAGGTACAGGGAGAGAGACATAGCAAGAAATAGAGATAGATATGGGTAAGGCGAGAGAGAGAGGATAGAGATAGAGGACAGGGACAGATAGAGACTGAGAAACAGGGACAAAGAGTAAGTGAGGAATAGAAATAGGTAGGGATAGAGAGAGAGAAATAGACAGGAGAGAGATAGTGACAAAGAGCTAGAGGGAAGACTGAGATAGCGATCGAGATTAAGAGATACAGAAAGAGAGATCGGGATAGAGAGAGATACAGAGACAGACAGGGTGACAAAGAGACATAGAAATAGAGATGGACAAAGGGACAGAGAGACCGGGTATGAGTCATTGCTTGGGGAAGATGCAATGAGGAGCTGCCACCATGTAATGAGGAGCTGCCACCATGTAATGAGGAGCTGCAACCATGTAATGAGTTCTTTTTATGTTGTCTGATGCAGCATAAATGAAATGCGTGGAGTCCAGTTGGCTGACAATCTTAAAACAAGTTTATTAGCAACTAACTATCTAATACAGTACAGAACTAACTATTTACAGAACCTTCATCTAGCTGCTACAGTTACAGAGTGACTGGCTCTGTGTCACATGACTGCATCCTGGCATTTAGCTCATTAGCATACTAAGATCTTAAAGGGACATCACTCTTAAAGGCAATCACACAACAAAAGAAGGAGACAGACTGTACAGAGAGAGAGAGAATGGAATTGTTGGAGGCTTAGAGAGAGGGAGTGAGAGAAACACAAGGACAGAAGGAGTCGGAGCGTGTAGAGAGAGAAAGGGTCGCACTGTGCGGGGCCTAGGGTCAGGAAGTGATGTCTGTCAGCGTTGGTTCGGGTCTTGATTTGCTGCAGCTGATCTCACTTCACCGCCTCCAGGAATGTACTGAGACTGCCGCACCTGCTGCGTCACCGGCCTGAAAAATATTCACCGATGCTACCCACCAAAATCCTTTTGATTCCTGAATGCCAGCTTCAGAGGACAAAGGTGATCTGCGGTAGGGGAAGGGGCCAGAGAGGAGTGGCTGAAGGAGGAAACAGGAAATCTCAAGCACCATCGACTTCAGCTCGCTCCATTTCTCTCTCTCCCGTAGGTAACGGCTCGTGCTGGCACTGGTACCCCTGTAGCAACCTGACACCAAGTGGTTATCCTCATCCTGGGAGCCTCGTCTGGTGTCCGGGGTGGGTGAGGAGGCGAGGCGAGGGGGCGCTGGTCACCGGAGACCACTCAGGAGCAGGAATCAACGGCTGACTTTCCTGCTCACTGGCTCAAGGCCGATGGTGCCAACTGCAACGCCCCCTGCAGCCTCAGCTGAGCTGGTACAGTTAGCGCTTCGATCCGGGATCTTTCCGAGTTGACTCAGTGCAAGGCATTAAAAAAGGAGGGGAAGGCAATTGCATTTCGAAAGAGCCTTTCATCACCTCGGGGCGTCCCAGAGTGCTGTGCAGCCAATGAAGTGCTTTTTGGAGTGTAGTCACTGTTGTAGTGTGGGAAACGCGGCAGCCAATTTGTGCACAGCAAGATCCCACAAACAGCAACATGGTGATGACCAGAGAACCTGATTCTCTTTTCTGTAGAGATGTTGGTTGAGGGATTAATATTGATCTTGGACACTGGGGAGAACTCCCCTGCTCTTCTTTGAATTATGTCCATGGGATCGTTTTCCTGTGGTGGGTGAGTGCAGAACAAGAGGGAGCTGGGAGATTGGGGGTGTGGAGGGGGGGGGGAACATAACCTTAAAATTCAAGCCAGGCTGTTCAGGGATGATGTCAGGAAGCACTTCTTCACACAAAGGGGAGTGGGAATCTGGATCTCCCTCCCTCCCAAAAAAACTGCCAGGGCTGGGGGTCGATTGGAAATTTCACAACTGTGCTTGTTAGATTTTTCTCGGGCAGTGGTTACAGACCCTAAGCGGGTAGATGGAGTTAAGCTACAGATCTGCCGTGACCTAATTAAGAACTGCCCTGCTCTTATTCCAGTAGCAGCTGTGGGGCCGTGTACGCCCACCCGAGAGGGCAGACGAGGCCTCGGTTTAATGTCGCATCAGAAAGACGGCACCTCCGACAATGCAGCACTCCCTCACTGCCACACTAGGAGAGTTGGCCTGCATGTGGGCCATTGTTTCGTAACTGGATCCAATAGAATATACCTAAAAACTCCCCCCCGACAATCCCTAACCCTATGCCAAATGTCCTCTGAAGACATTCCAGGCTTGGCTGCTAAGTGACACACAATTCAAATACTTGTAAGAGTGCACACTGGGTTGCTTTGCGTCT
The DNA here is from genome assembly GCF_036365525.1 of Heterodontus francisci. Classification (NCBI taxonomy): domain Eukaryota; kingdom Metazoa; phylum Chordata; class Chondrichthyes; order Heterodontiformes; family Heterodontidae; genus Heterodontus; species Heterodontus francisci. Next base: position 11,090,189 of record NC_090418.1, on the reverse strand, counting down.
GACCTTCTGAGTGGCTTGAAGCCTCTCTCTCTACCTACTATCTGGCCAGTGTGTATAACTAACAATCTCCGTCACTGTTAGTGAGTAGGAACTGAGACTGTGGAAGTGATTGCCAACTCAATTTGGTTTCATCATGTGACTCCCAACCGTCCCGCCCCCAAAAGTCTGCCATTGGTCACCCAACATGCCCATCCAATGGGCGCACCCACCTTCCTGCACCAATTGGAAAGTGACCAATTAGATCATTGTTGACTGACAGTCTCCCCCTCCCTCATCCCTCCACATCATCACTGCTTAAATAAAAGTGCTTAAAGGAAATGACCGGGCACAATCTTGACGGGTTTGCATTTGTATAGCACCTCTCGCATCCTCGGGACGTGCCGAGATCACATCACAGCCAACTGGCGTGCTTCTGAAGTGTCGTTACTGCTGTAAGGCAGGGAAGCGCGGCTGCCAATTGGCGCACAGAAAGATCCCACAAGCAGCCAATGGCATAACTGAGAGATGATCCGTTTCAGCGATGCAGCTTGAGCGCGTAAGAAGGGGCAGGAATTGCGTTAGTGCCCAAAAAATCTTTCGATCTCTGGGGTAGAGAATTCCAAAGATTCACCACCCTCTGAGTGAAGAAATTTCTCCTCATCTCTGTCCTAAATGGCCAACCCCTTATCCTGAGATTATACCCCCTTGTTCTAGACTCTCCAGCCCAGGGGGAACCAGCCTGTCAGCATCTACCCTGTCAAACCCTCAAAGTATTTTATACATTTCAATGAGCTCACCTTCCATTCTTCAGGGATGGTTTTTGAGACAACCGACTGTATAACAATTTATAAAGAAAGCTCACGTCACCTTCTCGAGGGCAATAAACGCTAGCGACAACGAGAAGGAATTTTTAAAAGTCGTCTGCTCTTTATCTGATAGCGGCCTGGGGATCTTTTACGTCCAACCGAGAAGGCAGACAGGGCCTTGGGTTAATGTCTCATGTGAAAGACAGCGCCTCTGGCAGTGCAGCACTCCCTCAGTACTTCGCTGGGAAGTGTCGGCCGAGGTTATGGGGCTCAAGTCTCTGCAGGCGAGCTTGACCCGGTTACCTCCAGACTCAGAGGCTCGTGTGTGTCAACCAACTGGGCCACTGTTGACGCGGGTTTAGAATTCAATGAGGGAGTTACACTGGACTAACCTTTGATTTCCCCCCCCCCCCGCACTCCCAATGCAAAGATCACCACATGAACCAATTCTGCGACTGGCACGGAGTAGCAGGTGTGTGACATGTATTAGTTACAGTCAGACTATATATAGCCCCATATGCTTCACAAAGGGTAGGTTTAGTTTGGCTTTGGGAGCTGTCTGCTGACCAGTGGCCACATGGCTGCAATGACTCTGTGCTGTCCGCATGCTCCCGCCCAGGGTCTGGTGACCAATGCAGACGGTACAGAGTGTGCTTGCTGCAATGGGTGACATTAGGCGTCTATGTCTAGCATGTGCTGGCACGCGCTCTGTTTGTGCTGTGTCATGTTATTTAGTTTCCCAGATTCGAGATACACCCTCTTTGCGCATCTTATCAGGCGAGCTGGGACACCGAGGCTCTGGGAGCTCAGAAATGTACTATCCCTTTTTATTAAGCTTTGTTTCCCTGTCTCATAGTCTCGGCCTCCCTGACTCCCACTGGACTATGGCTCCCCCTCACCCCACCCCAAGGGCACTCAGCTACCCCGCCTGAGTGGCCAATAGTGGCACGCGAGACTGGAGAGTGAATGCCAACACGACTACATCAGACCCTGTCCTTACCCGATCTACACTCGCACCCAACCGAGACTGGCCAGCTCAGCGTAGGTTGGACCTGGGGGCCTCAGGGCCTGTAGAAAACCCGGTGGGGCGGCAGTGGGGAAGTGACGAACACAGACTTTTTTTTTGGGGAAGTGAGCAGTTTACGTTTGTGACTTTGTAAATGGTTGGCGCCAAAACGGTTTTGCCCATCCACCTCCCTGCCCCTTCCCCCCGGTCTACAGCCCCTTCCAATTGTTTCTGAAAATATTCCAGATTTTTTCCCTCGGTTCCTCTACTCTGGAGCCCATGCCGTGTGCCGCTCGCTCACTCTGGGAAGAAGGACTTCTTGATATTGGTCTTAAATTTACCTTTTACAAGTTCAAACCTAGCTACCCCCCGCGTCCTCCACTGTCCACTGAAAATTCACTGTCGGGAAAAGGGAATAAAAGAATGGGATTTGCATTTATATAGCGACTTTCATGACCTCAGGATGCCCCCAGAGCGCTTTGGAGCCTATGAAGTACTTTTGAAGTGTAGGCACTGTTGCAGTGTAGGAAATGGGACATCCAATGTGCGCACAGCAAGATCCCACAAGCAACAACACGATAATGACCAGATTATCATTTTTTGTTGAGCAATGATGGTTGGGGGATACATAGTGGGCCCAGGACACTGGGGAAAAGTCCCCCCCTGCTCTTCTTCCAATAGTGGCCGTGGAATCTTTTACATCCACCTGACAGGGCAGACAGGGCCACGGTTGAACATCCCACCTGAAAGACAGCACCTCCTGACAGTGCAGCACTCCCTCAGTACTGCACTGGGAGCGTCAGCCCAGATTTTTCTGCTCGAGTACTGGCGGTGGAACTTGAACCCAAAGACTCAGAGGTGAGAGGGCTGCCCAGCGAGCCACCACCGCAAAGGAGGTGAAGGAGTGTCAGGGAATTGGGAACATTTCTAATGTACTGAAAGGGATGAGGGAAAGGAAAGGGTTCAAATAGGTTAAGAGTTGAGATTCTCAGCTGAGGGTTTTGGACGCTGGAAGTTTCTTTTGCCCTGTAACTCTCCCTGGGTTCAGCGAGTTAATGTCCACGTCATGTACACAAAAGCAGAAACAGGATTACACACGGCCTTTGCTAATCTCACCCACGTCACCACCAGTTACACCAAGCCAAAAGTGCCGACTTGTCATTAACACTCCCTGTTGAGCTAATCCTGTCCCGACTCACTCCTGATCCAGATGCCGATCTCCACTGAGTGCTTTAGTGACTAACGCTGTTTCAGCTCCCGGCCTGCAACTTAAATCGGAATACACCGCCTGTGCTTTTATTTGGTGGCGAATCAGCCTTCTGAATGAAGGGGGGTTTATTTATTATTTATTTAGAGATACAGCACTGAAACAGGCCCTTCGGCCCACCGAGTCTGTGCCGACCAACAACCACCCATTTATACTAACCCTACAGTAATCCCATATTCCCTACCACTTACCTACACTAGGGGCAATTTACATTGGCCAATTTACCTATCACCTGCAAGTCTTTGGCTGTGGGAGGAAACCGGAGCACCCGGCGAAAACCCACGCGGTCACAGGGAGAACCTGCAAACTCCGCACAGGCAGTACCCAGAATCGAACCCAGGTCCCTGGAGCTGTGAGGCTGCGGTGCTAATCACTGCGCCACTGTGCCGCCCTTTGTTTGGGGTTTGTTGGTGCTTTGGGCGGTGAGGCCTTTCAGATGGCTTTCAAGGAAACGTCGGGCAGGCAGCACAAATCTAGAGGGAAAACGTTGCATTTCTACAGTGACTTTCAGACGTTGCAGAGAACTTCCACAGACAATGAAGCACTCTGTGAAGTTCCTTTGTCATAGGAGTATAAGAATCATTGATTCATAGAATGCACAGAAGGAGGCCATTCAGCCCGTCATGTCTGTGCTGGCTTTCTGTAGGTGCAATTCATCTAGTGCCCCGTTTTCTCCCCTGTATCCCTGCACATTTCCCTCGTGAAAGCCTCAACTGAACCTGCCTCCACCACCCTATCAGGCTGTGCATTCCAGAACCTAACTACTCCCTGCGTGAAAAGGATTTTCCCTCTTGTCATATTTGCTTCTTTTGCCAATTACCTTAAATCTGTGCTCTCTTGTTCTCGATCCTTCCACCAATGGGAACAGTTTCTCCCTATCTACTCTGTCCAGACCCCTCATGATTTTGAACACCTCCATCAAATCTCCTCTCAACCTTCTCTTCTCCGAAAAAGACAGCCCCAGCTTCTCCAATCTATCTGTGTAACTGAAGTTCCTCATCCCTGGAACCATTCTCGTGAATCTTTTCCACACTCTCTCTAACGTCTTCACATCCTTCCTGAAGTGTGGTGCCCAGAACGGGAGGCAATATTCCAGTTGAGGCTGAACCAGTGTTTTACACAAGTTTAACATAACTTTGTTGCTTTTGTATTCTATACCCCTTTGAATAAAACCTCGGATGCTGTATGCTCTCTCAACCTGTCCACTTTCAATGATTTATGCGCGTATACACCCAGATCCCTCTGCTCCTGCACCCCCTTTCGAAATGTACCCTGTATTTTATATTGTCTCCCTGTGTTCTTTGCACCAGAATGAATCACTACACACTTCTCTGCATGAAATGTCATCCGTCACTTGTCCGCCCATTCCACCAACCTGTCTATGTCCTTTTGGAGTTCTACACTATCCTCCTCACAGTTCACAATACTTCCAAGTTTAGTGTCATCGGCATATTTTGAAATTGTGCCCTGTACACCAAGATTGAGGCCATTAATATATATTAAGAAAAGCAGGCGTCTGAACACTGCCCCTGGGGAACTCCACTACATACCTTCCTCCAGTCTGAAAAATAACCAATAACTCTCTGTTTCCTGTCACTCAGCCAATTTTGTTTCTACTATCCCTTTTATTCCATGAGCTATAACTTTGCTCACAGGTCTGTTGTGTCTTTATCAAACACCTTTTGCAAGTCCATGTGCACCACTTAACCACATTACCTTCATCAACCCTCTCTGTTACCTCATCAAGAAACTCAAGCAAGTTATAAAAAGACACGATTTTCCCTCAACAAATCCATACTGGCTTTCCTTAATTAACCCACATTTCTCCAAGTAACCATTAATTTTGTCCCGAATTATCGTTTCTAGAAGCTTCTCCATCACCATGATTAAACTGACTGGCCTGTAATTGCTGGGATTATCTTTACACCCTTTTTTGGACAAGGGTCTAACATTTGCAATTCTCCAGTCCTCTGGCATCACCCTTTGGTCCAAAGCAGATTGGAAAATTATGGTCAGTGCCTCTACAATTTCCACCCTCACTTCCCTCAGTATCCTTGGAAGCATCTCATCCAGTCAAAGAACAAAGAACAGTACAGCACAGGAACAGGCCATTCGGCCCTCCATTCCTGGTGCCTTATCAACTTTAAGTACAGACAGCCTATCCAATACTTCCTCCTCATCAATTTCAAGCCCTTCAAGTGTCTGAATTACTTCCTCTTTCACCATGTCCTGCACAGCATCTTCTTCCTTAGTTCCTTAGTTGGACTAAGGGGAAGGTACCGTTAGATTGGAAAATAGCGAATGTAACTCCTTTATTCAAAAAGGGAGGGAGACACAAAGCAGGAAACTATGGGCCAATTAGCTTAACATCTGTCTTAGGGAAAATGTTAAAAACTATTATTAAAGATGGTATAGCAAGGCATTTAGAAAAATTCAAGGTAATCAGGCAGAGTCGACATGGTTTTGAGAAAGGGAAATCGTGTATAACCAATTTATTGGAGTTCTTTGAGGGAGTTACATGTCCAGTGGATGAAGGGGAACCAGTGGATGTATTGTACTTGGATTTCCAGAAGGCATTTGATAAGGTGCCACATCAAAGGTTATTGCAGAAAATAGAAGCTCATGGTGTAGGGGGGAACATATTGGCATGGATAGAAGATTGGTTAGCTAACAGAAAACAGAGAGTAGGCATAAATGAGTCATGTTCTGGTTGACAAGATGTAATGAGTAGTGTGCCACAGGGATCTGTGCTGGGGCCTCAACTTTTTACAATTTATATAAATGACTTAGATGAAGGGACTGAATGTATTATTGCTAATTTTTTTTTATTCATTCATGGAATGTGGGCATCGCTGGCCAGCCCAGCATTTATTGCCCATCCCTAATTGCCCTTGAGAAGGAGGTGGTGAGCTGCCTTCTTGAACCGCTGCAGTCCATGTGGGGTAGGTACACCCACAGTGCTGTTAGGAAGGGAGTTCCAGGATTTTGACCCAGCGACAGTGAAGGAACGGCAATATAGTTCCGATGTAGTCAGGATAGTGTGTGACTTGGAGGGGACTTGCAGGCAGTGGTGTTCCCATGCATTTTCTGCCCTTGTCCTTCTAGTTGGTGGAGGTCGCGGGTTTGGAAGGTGCTGTCGAAGGAGCCTTGGTGCATTGCTGCCGTGCATCTTGTCGATGGTACACACTGCTGCCACTGTGCGTTGGTGGTGGAGGGAGTGAATGTTTGTAGATGGGGTGCCAATCAAGCGGGCTGCTTTGTCCTGGATGGTGTCGAGCTTCTTGAGTGTTGTTGGAGCTGCACCCATCCAGGCAAGTGGAGAGTATTCCATCACACTCCTGACTTGTGCCTTGTAGATGGTGGACAGGCTTTGGGGAGTCAGGAGGTGAGTTATTCGCCGCAGGATTCCTAGCCTCTGACCTGCTCTTGTAGCCACGGTATTTATATGGCTGGTCCAGTTCAGTTTCTGGTCAATGGTAGCTCCTAGGATGTTGATAGTGGGGGATTCAACAATTGAATGTCAAGGGGAGATGGTTAGATTCTCTCTTGTTGGAGATGGTCTTTGCCTGGCACTTGTGTGGCTCGAATGTTACTTGTCACTTATCAGTCCAAGCCTGGATATTGTCCAGGTCTTGCTGTATTTCTACACGGACTGCTTCAGTATCTGAGGAGTCACGAATGGTGCTGAACATTGTGCAATCATCAGCGAACATCCCCACTTCTTACTTGATGACTGAAGGAAGGTCACTGATGAAGCAGCTGAAGGTGATTAGGCCTAGGACACTGCCCTGAGGAACTCCTGCAGTGATGTCCTGGAGCTCAGATGATTGACCTCCAACAACCACAACCATCTTCCTTTGCGCTAGGTATGACTCCAACCAGCGGAGGGTTTTCCTCCTGATTCCCATTGATCTCAGTTTTGCGAGGGCTCCTAGATGCCATGCTCGGTCAAATGCTGCCTTGATGTCAAGGGCAGTCACTCTCACCGAAATTTGCTGATGACACAAAGATAGGTAAGAAGGTAACTTGTGATGAGGACATAAGGAGGTTACAAAGGGATACAGGTTAAGTGAGTGGGCAAAGACCTGGAAAATGGAGTATAATGTGGGAAAGTGGGAAATTGTCCACTTTGGCAGGAAGAATAAAAAAGAAGCATATTATCTAAATGGTGAGAGATTGCAGAGCTCTGAGATGCAGAGGGATCTGGGTGTCCTAGTGCATGAATCGCAGAAGGTTAGTATGTAGGTACAGCACCTAATTAGGAAAGCTAATAGAATGTTATCGTATATCGCGAGGGGAATGGAATACAAAAGTAGGGAGGTTATGCTTCAGTTATACAGGGCATTGGTGAGACCACATCTGGAGTACTGTGTACAGTACTGGTCTCCTTATTTAAGGAAGGATGTAAATGCGTTGGAGGCAGTACAGAGAAGGATTACTAGACTAATACCTGGAATGGGCAGGGTGTCTTATGAGGAAAGATTGGACAGGCTAGGCTTGTATCCACTGGAATTTAGAAGAGTAAGAGACAACTTGATTGTGAACTTGAATGGCAGAGCAGGCTCGAAGGGCTGAGTGGCCTACTCCTGCTCCTAATTCGTATGTTCGTATGTTCTATTTTTCATGTGTTTCTTGGTAAAGGCAAATGCAGAGTATTCATTTAATACCTCAGCCATGCCCTCTGCCTCCATGCCTGTATCCCTTTTCTGTTCCCCAACTGGCCCCACTCCTCCTTTTACCACCTTTTTACCACTTATAAGCCTATAGAAGACTTTTGAATTCCCTCTTATGTTCACTGCCAGTCTCTTCTCCTACTCTCTCTTTGCTTCTCATATTTGCTTTTTCAATTTCCCTCTGAACCGTCTATATTCAGCCAGGTTCTCAGTTGTATTATCCACCTGACATCGGTCATAAGCACAGTTTTTCTTCTTCATCCTAATCTCTATCTCCTTTGTAATCCAGGGAGCTCTGGATTTGTTTGCTCTACCTTTCCGCTTCATGGGAATATACTTTGACTCTCCCCGAACTATCTCTTCTTTGACTGTAGCCCATTGTTCAGTTACAGTTTTGCCTGCCAACCTTTGATTCCAATTTGTCTGGGTCAGGTCCATTCTTACCCTATTGACGTTGGCTTTCCCCCAGTTAATTATTCTAATCCTGGATTATTCCTTGTCCGTTTCCATAGCCAACCTAAACCTTATGATACAATGATCACTGTCCCCTAAATGTTTCCTACTGGTACTTGATCCATTTGCTTAATTTCTCATTAAACTGGAAACATACTGCCACAGAAAATTCTCCTGAACACTCTCTAGGAACTCTTGCCCCTCTCTGCTCTTTACACTACTACTATCCAAGTCTATATTCAGATAATTATAATGCTCTATAATTCTTGCACTCCTCTGTAATTTCCTTGCAAATTTGTTTCTCCGCGTCCTTCCCACTGGTCAACACCGAGCAATGTAATTGCAGCTTTTTTGTTTCTTAGCTCTAGCCAAATAGATTCTGCCCTTCACCCCTCTGGGACATCTCCAGCACTGCAATGTTCTCCTTAATCAATACCACCATCCCTCCCCCTTTCCTATCTTTCCTGAACACCTTGTATCCAGGAATATTTAATACCCAGTCCTCAACTTCTTTGAGCCAGGTCTCTGTTCCAACCACAACATCATATTTCCACATGGCAATCTGCGTCTGCACCTCACCAGTCTTATTAACCACACTCCGCGCAATCACAATCATGCACATTAACCCTAATTTAGACTTTATTACTTTCCCCCTTACTCTGAACCCACCTCGTAACTTACTATTTCCTACTCTAGTACTATCTGTCTCTCCCAGTATTCTGTGCCACTTGGTATTCCTCTCTGATATTTCCTCCTGGTTCCCACACCCCTGCCAAGTTAGTTTAAACCCTCCCCAATAGCACTAGCAAATTGCCCCGCAAGGAAATTGGTTCCGGCTCTGTTTAAGTGCAACCCGTCCGGCCTGTCGAGGTCCCATCTTCCCCAGAGCTGGTCCCAATGTCCCAGGAACCTATATACCTCCCTCCTGCACCATCTTTCCAGCCACGTATTCATCTGCTTTATCCTCCTATTTCTATACTCACCTGCATGTGGTACCAGAGTAATCCGGAGATTACTACTTTTGAGGTCCTACTTGCTAATTTCCTACCTCGCTCCCTAAATACTGACTGCAGGACCACATCCCTCATTTTACCTATGTCATTGGTACTAATGTGGACCATGACTGTTAGCTGTTCACCTTCCGCCCTCAGGGTGCTCTGCAGTCGTTCAGTGACATCCTTGACCCTGGCATTAGGGAGGCACATCCACAGCCACAGAAACCCTCTCTATTCCGCTAACTATCGCATCACCTATCACTATTGCTCTTCCAGTCTTCCTTGTAACCCCTGTACAGCTGAGCCACCCGTGGTGTCATGGACTTGGCTCAGTTTGCACTCCCCATATGAACCATCACTCTCATCAGTATTCAGAACTGAATACTGGTTGGAGAGTGAGATGCACTCAAGGAACTCCTGCACTACCTGCCTGATTCTCCTCGACTACTTGGTGGTCACCCATTCCCTCTCTCCCTGCATACACTTAAGCTGTGGGGTGACCACATCTACAAATGTACTATCCATGAAGCTCTTGTCCCCATGGATGTGCTGCAGGGATGCCAGCTGCTGCTCAAGTTCCGCAACTGCAATTGTCAGCTGCTGCAATTGACGACACTTCCTGCACATATGGTTATCTAGGACATGGGAAGAGTCCTGGAGTTCCCACAGAGCACAGGATGTGCACTCAAGAGGTTGGAACTGCCCTGCCATTCCTTTATCTATTAGATAATAAATGTTACCACTACTATTAAACCTTATTACTTAAAAAAAACTCACCAGCTCACTTCCTTTCTGTTGCTGTCACTTAAATATGGGGAACTGAACTAAATGTTTTACTTATCCCCTTTTTTTAAATAATAAAAGTAAATTGAAATTTTTAATTCTGCTGCTCTTTACTCCCGAACTTTGGAGAAAGGGAAACAAAGTTACAATGCTCATCAGCAATCAACACTCAGCCTTCCTACAATGGCACAGTTTGACTTTTGTTCCTCTTACTTTTCCAAACTCAAGTTCCCCCAGACAGCAATGATATAACGATTCTCATTAATCTCACCTTGCTCAAGGGAGGAATAACAGCCAGGACACAACTCCCATACCAATAGCACCATAACATCTTTAACATCCAAGTGACGAGGTAGAGAGGCTCAGTTTAACATCTCACCCATCAGCACACCCAACAGTGCAGCACTCCCTCAGAACTACACTGGGAGTATCAACCTGGAGTGGGACTTAAACCCACAACCTTTGGATTTGGAGCGAAGACTACTCCCCATTGAGCTACAGCTGACACACACCAGGTGTAGCTACCTAATACATTGTCTTGCTGCAAAGATCATAAATGTAATTAAAAATGGTGCTCCGCCCCGGTATATGATCCAAGCAGCATCACTGTACTCCGCCTCTCTCTTCTCATGATCTTCCTCACTTTACAGACTGCCTGTCTCGGGTGTGCAAGTGTTTCTTCTTGCTTTCTCTCCTTGGAGGACAGAGGAAGGCAACAGAGTGCAATGGAGGTGGAACTATCCCAGCATTCCTAGGGGTTGTGACAGCCCTCTATAAAAACTACCAGCTCCCTCGCAAAGAGACAAGGAAGGACTTAAACTTACGTCAGATAGAATGTACAGCACAGAAACAGGCCGTTCGGCCCAACTGCTCCATGTTGGTGTTTCTGCTCCACACGAGCCTTCTCCCATCCCACTTCATCTCACCCTATCCTTTCTCCCTCATGTGTTTATCCAGCTTCCCCTTAAATGTATCGACACTATTCACCTCAACCACTCCCTGTGGTGGCAAGTTCCACATTCTCACTGCTCCCTGGGGAAAGAGGTTTCTCCTTAATTTCTTCCTTTGCCCCTTTCGTGACCTCAAGACATCTCAAAGTGCCTGAGAGCCAGTGAGGTATTTTTGAAGTCACTGTTGTAATGCAGGAAGAGCAGCAGTCAATTTGCGCACAGCAAGCTCCCACAAACAGCAATGCGAGAATGACCCAGATCATCTGTTATCTTTCAGAGATGTAGGTTGAGGGAGAGATGTTGGCCAGGACACTGGAGGGAACTCCCCTTGCTCCTCTTCAAAATGGTGGCCTTGGAATCTTATACATCCAGCTTAAAGGGCAGGTGGGACCCTCGGTTTGACATCCCACCTGAAAGACAGCACCTCCGACAGAGCAGTATTCCCTCAGCGGGTAAAGTCTGTGTTGACCTACGCAGTACCGACGAAGAGAAAAAGTGTTTGGTTCGCCTTTGGGGCTGAGTTGATGTCCCTCATAACATTGCAACCGTGACTACACTTCAAAAAGGGTACTTCATTCGCTGTAAAGCATGCTGGGATGTCTTGATGTTGTGAAAGGCACTATATAAATGCAAGCCTCTCTTTCTTTTACTGTGGTAGTGAGGAAGGAGAATTTCATCCCTGCCTTCACACTGGGTTGAAACTCTGGTCTCTGGTGAGATAGCTGTCATTGGCCTCGGCATCCTGGCCAAGGATGGGGAGGTGGGAAGCCTAGCGGAAACTCAGCGGCACAGTTGGCGCAGTGGTTAGCACCGCAGCCTCACAGCTCCAGCGACCCGGGTTCAATTCTGGGTACTGCCTGTGTGGAGTTTGAAAGTTCTCCCTGTGTCTGCGTGGGTTTCCTCCGGGTGCTCCGGTTTCCTCCCACATGCCAAAGACTTGCAGGTTGATAGGTAAATTGGCCATTATAAATTGCCCCTAGTATAGGTAGGTGGTAGGGGAACATAGGGACAGGTGGGGATGTGGTAGGAATGTAGGATTAGTATAAATGGGTGGTTAATGGTGAGGCACAGACTTGGTGGGCTAAAGGGCCTGTTTCAGTGCTGCATCTCTAAATCTAAAATCTAAATCATTCCCACTGCAGTCTTCTCTTTTGGATACATATTCAATATTGGATGGGATGAAGTAGACCTCATCCCTTTTGTTGAACAGGATCAGAGCATGTTGCAGCACAGAAGGAGGCCATTCATGCTAGTGCTAGATCTCTGACAGTTATCCAATTCGCCCCACTCACCCACCCACCTCCCCCACTCTTTCTCCGTAACCCTGCAAATTTGTCTCCTTTATGTTATAACACTGGCATCTACCCGACACTGTGGGAAATAGTCCAGAAAAAGCAGGACAAGTCCAACCCGGCCAATTACCGCCCCATCAGTCTACTCTCAATCATCAGGAAAATGATGTAAGTTGTCTCAACAATGCTAAAAGGGTGGCACGTGCACACCAATAACCTGTTCACCAGTGCTTAGTTTGGGTTCGGCCAGGGCCACTCAGCTCCTGACCTCATTACAGCCTTGGTTGAAACATGGAGAAAAGAGCCGAACGTAAGAGGTGGTGAGAGTGACTGCCCTTGACACCAAGGCAGCATTTAGCCAAGTATGGCATCAAGGAGCCCCAGCAAAATTGAAGTCAATAGGAATCAGGGGGAAAGGTCTCCACTGGTTGGAGTCGTACCTAGTGCAAAGGAGGATGCTTGTGGTTGCTACATCAATGACCTTCCTTCAATCATAAGGTCAGAAGTGGGGCTGTTCGCTGATGATTGCACAATGTTCAGTACCATTTGCGACACCTCAGATACTGAAGCAGTCCATGTAGAAATGCAGCAAGACCTGGACAATATCCAGGCTTGGGCTGATAAGTGGTAAGTAACATTCGAGCCACATAAGTGCCAGGCAATGACCATTTCCAACAAGAGAGAAACTAACCATCTCCCATTGACATTCAATGGCATTACCATCACTGAATCCCCCACTATCAACATGCTGAGAAGTCACCATTGACCAGAAACTGAACTGGATCAGCCATATAAATACTGTAGCTACAAGAGCAGGTCAAAGGCTGGGAATTCTGTAACAATTATCTCCCTTCTGACTCCCCAACGCTTGTCCAAGGTCTACAAGGCACAAGTCAGGAGTGTGATGGAACACTCTCCACTTGCCTGGATGGGTGCAGCTCCAACAACACAAGAAGCTCGACACCATCCAGGACAAAGCAGCCCGCTTGATTGGCACCCCATCCACACACATTCACTCCCTCCACCACCGACGCACAGTGGCAGCAGTGTGTACCATCTACAAGATGCACTGCAGCAACTCACCAAGCCTCCTTCGACAGCACCTTCCAAACCCGCAACCTCCACCACCTAGAAGGACAAGGGCAGCAGATGCATGGGAACACCACCACCTGCAAGTTCCCCTCCAAGTCACACACCATCCTGACTTGGAACTATATCGGCCGTTCCTTCACTGTCGCTGGGTCAAAATCCTGGAACTCCCTCCCTAACAGCACTGTGGGTGTACCTACCCCACATGGACTGCAGAGGTTCAAGAAGGCAGCTCACCATCACCATCTCGAGGACAATTAGGGATGGGCAATTATGCCCACATCCCATGAATGAATAATAGAAATTATTTATCAAATTCCCCTTTTGGAAGTTACTATTGAACCTGCCCTTTCAGGCAGCGCGTTTCAGATCACAACAACTCGCTGTAAAAACATTCTCCTCATCTCCCCCCCTGGTTCTTTTGCCAATTGGCTTAAATCTGTGTCCCTCTGGTTACCAACCCTCCTGCCACTGGAAACAGTTTCTCCTTGTTTACTCTATCAAAACCCCCCATGATTATGGACACCTCGATTAAATCTCCCCCTAACCTTCTCTTCCTGAGAGCAACCCCAGCTTCCTTACTCTATCCGCAGAACTTAAATCTCTCATCTACTGGCCTTGCTTATCATTGAGGCTTTTCCTGAGGAGAGGGCTGATGATGGCAGATTTGAAGTGGTGGGGGGTGGTGGCGGGGGGGGGGGGGGCGCTGTTGGCAGGCGTGACAGTCGCGAAGGAGTCCAGAGTTAGTTAATGGATCCTTGATGGGAGAAAGTTAACGGAGATAGGGAAGAGTTTGGACTGAGCATCAACGAACTCTTGCTCAAGTGCACAGATAGGTGTGATAGGTGAGTGAAGTCCTGAATCTGTTTGACCTCCAGGAGAGGAGGAGAGTTAACTGGAGCGAAGAGTGTCCGAGTCGGAATAGACTTTTGTCTGGCTTCCTCTCCTCCTGTAGAGCATTCACTAGTGGCCTCGATGACCAGAATAAGGTTTTACCCAAAGCCGTTTATTTACAGCACAGGTGATGGGAAATTGAGCCGTGGTGTTCCATTCCATCTCAACATGTTGCACTTGAGTAGCTGTGAGAAATACTCTGGCAAAACTCCCTGCAACTGAGGTCATGTGTGGGCTGCACCCGATGACCGAGAGTCTCCCAACAAAAGCTCATGCACTAAAAGAACATCACCAAGAGTTTTATTGACACCACCGTGTGGGATCTTTCTGTGCTGTTTCTATGCTCTTCACCCCGCCTAGAAAGGAACGGAGCAAGTCCACAAAGGGGGTTCCCCCAAACAGCTGACAGAGGAGGGTGCTCGAGTTCAGGTTCTGGGGGAGAAGGGCTTTGCCGTCAACAGGGGAGAAGTGGATCATTTTCCCCCTTGCTCAGATTTTGCTCCCTGACCTGTCCTATCTTACTGGGAATGGCATTAAACATCTTCCAGTACCTTCCAGGAGTGCAAGAACAGAGAGAGCTGGGAGTGTTTGTGCACAAATGTTTAAAGGTGGCAGGACAGGTCAACAAATGGGATCCTGGGCTTTATAAATAGAGGCATAGAGGACAACTAAAGGCAGTAATGCTAAACTTTTATAAAACCCCAGTTGGGCCCCAGCTCGAATACTGTGCCCAATTCTGGGCACCACACTTTAGGAAGGACGTGAAGGCTTTGGAGAGGGTGCGGAGGAGATTTCAGGGTCTCAGGGATGAGGGATTACAGTTATGTGGAGAGACTGGAGAAGCTGGGGTTGCTCTTAGAGCAGAGAAAGCTCCGAGGCGATTTGATAGAGCTGTTCAAAATCATGACAGGTTTATGGAGTAAATAAATCTCGGCAAGAGTTCCTGTTGGTGACTACAGTCCAGTAGGACACTGATAGAAATGGGGGTGTGAAATTAGACATGGACTGTTCCTGCCCTGGGAGTGTTTGATGGGGACAGTGTAGAGGGAGCTTTACTCTGTATCTAACCCTGTTTTTTTTTGATGGGGACAGTGTAGAGGGAGCTTTACTCTGTATCTAACCCTGTTTTTTTTTTGATGGGGACAGTGTAGAGGGAGCTTTACTCTGTATCTAACCCCGTGCTGTATTTGTCCTGGGAGTGTTTGATGGGGACAGTGTAGAGGGAGCTTTACTCTGTATCTATCCTCGTGCTGTATTTGTCCTGGGAGTGTTTGATGGGGACAGTGTAGAGGGAGCTTTACTCTGTATCTATCCTCGTGCTGTATTTGTCCTGGGAGTGTTTGATGGGGACAGTGTAGAGGGAGCTTTACTCTGTATCTAACCCCGTGCTGTACCTGTCCTGGGAGTGTTTGATGGGGACAGTGTAGAGGGAGCTTTACTCTGTATCTAACCCCGTGCTGTTCCTGTCCTGGGAGTGTTTGATGGGGACAGTGTAGCGGGAGCTTTACTCTGTATCTAACCCCGTGCTGTACCTGTCCTGGGAGTGTTTGATGGGGACAGTGTAGAGGGAGCTTTACTCTGTATCTATCCCCGTGCTGTCCCTGTCCTGGGAGTGTTTGATGGGGACAGTGTAGCGGGAGCTTTACTCTGTATCGAACCCCGTGCTGTACCTGTCCTGGGAGTACCTATCTAAATAGATTGCTAAGTATTGATAAACATATCAGTGGAGCTCTTGGCTGACCAAATAATTATAGTCTTGCTCGTTGAAGAGCAGAAAAGCACACAAGTAAAATGAACATCTTTATCTCTGAATTGCCATAGTAATGCAGAGAGTAGTCGCTTCATTCTTGAGGTCTATTTACAAATGTCGCCCTCTCATGTCCACACCCCACTCTCCCAGGAAGACAAACAAGCAGATCAAGAGGAGCTTAGACTGATATTTCAGCTGTCTCCCTCTCCCTAATACCCGGTTATAATGACATACCAGGTCAAGGCAAAACAGGGCCATACAGTCACAAGGGCTTTTCATAAACTAAAGGGCCACGCCGAAAATGTTTAGTGGAACGTGAGACCAATTCTCGGCTTAGACTGCTGCCATCTGAACAACCGAAAAGGCTGTGGTCTTCTTCCCCCTCGGAAAGAGAAGGCTGAGCGGGTGATCCGAGAGAGATCTTGAAAGTTATGATGGTGTTCGACAGGCTAGATGTTGCCACCTGTGGGGAAAGACCAGAACTAGGGGGGCCATCAACATAAGACAGTCACTAATAAATCCAATCGGGAGAAACTCCTATCCCCAGAGAGTGGGGAGAATGTGGAATTCGCGGCCACAGGGAGTGGTTGAGGTGAATAGTGTTAATACATTTAAGGGGGAAGCTGGATAAACACATGAGGG
This sequence comes from Heterodontus francisci, assembly GCF_036365525.1. Lineage (NCBI taxonomy): Eukaryota > Metazoa > Chordata > Chondrichthyes > Heterodontiformes > Heterodontidae > Heterodontus > Heterodontus francisci. The sequence continues at coordinate 11,073,610 of NC_090418.1, read as the reverse complement.
AGAAAGGAATAGAAGGGTATGGTAATAGGGTGAGATGAAGTAGGGGGTGGGAGCAGGCTCGTGTGGAGCATAAACTCCAGCACGGAGCAGATGGGCTGAATGGTCTTTTTCTGTGCTGTATATAATTCTAAATAATGATTAATACCTGGACTCCAAGGGTTAAATTACAAGGAGCGATTACACAAACTAGGGTTGCATAGAATGATAATGGCACAGAAGGAGGCCATTCAGCCCATCGTTTACATGCCAGCTCTCTAAGAGCAACTCAGCTTGTCCCACTCCCCTACCTTTTCCTTGTAGCCTTGTAAATATTTTCATTTCAGATAATTCCCTTTTGAAAGCCATGATTAAACCTGCCTCCACCACACTCTCAGACAGTGCATTCCAGATCCTAAACACTCACTGAACCTGCCTCCACCTCACTCTCAGGCAGTGCATTCCAGATCCTAAACACTCACTGAACCTGCCTCCACCTCACTCTCAGGCAGTGCATTCCAGATCCTAAACACACACTGAACCTGCCTCCACCACACTCTCAGGCAGTGCATTCCAGATCCTAAACACTCACTGAACCTGCCTCCACCACACTCTCAGACAGTGCATTCCAGATCCTAAACACTCACTGAACCTGCCTCCACCTCACTCTCAGGCAGTGCATTCCAGATCCTAAACACTCACTAAACCTGCCTCCACCTCACTCTCAGGCAGTGCATTCCAGATCCTAAACACTCACTGAACCTGCCTCCACCACACTCTCAGGCAGTGCATTCCAGATCCTAAACACTCACTGAACCTGCCTCCACCACACTCTCAGGCAGTGCATTCCAGATCCTAAACACTCACTGAACCTGCCTCCACTTCACTCTCAGGCAGTGCATTCCAGATCCTAAACACTCACTGAACCTGCCTCCACCACACTCTCTGACAGTGCATTCCAGATCCTAAACACTCACTGAACCTGCCTCCACCACACTCTCAGGCAGTGCATTCCAGATCCTAAACACTCACTGAACCTGCCTCCACCACACTCTCAGACAGTGCATTCCAGATCCTAAACACTCACTGAACCTGCCTCCACCACACTCTCTGACAGTGCATTCCAGATCCTAAACACTCACTGAACCTGCCTCCACCACACTCTCAGGCAGTGCATTCCAGATCCTAAACACTCACTGAACCTGCCTCCACCACACTCTCAGACAGTGCATTCCAGATCCTAAACACTCACTGAACCTGCCTCCACCACACTCTCAGGCAGTGCATTCCAGATCCTAAACACTCACTGAACCTGCCTCCACCACACTCTCAGGCAGTGCATTCCAGATCCTAAACACTCACTGAACCTGCCTCCACTTCACTCTCAGGCAGTGCATTCCAGATCCTAAACACTCACTGAACCTGCCTCCACCACACTCTCTGACAGTGCATTCCAGATCCTAAACACTCACTGAACCTGCCTCCACCACACTCTCAGACAGTGCATTCCAGATCCTAAACACTCACTGAACCTGCCTCCACCACACTCTCAGGCAGTGCATTCCAGATCCTAAACACTCACTGAACCTGCCTCCACCACACTCTCAGACAGTGCATTCCAGATCCTAAACACTCACTGAACCTGCCTCCACCACACTCTCAGACAGTGCATTCCAGATCCTAAACACTCACTGAACCTGCCTCCACCACACTCTCTGACAGTGCATTCCAGATCCTAAACACTCACTGAACCTGCCTCCACCACACTCTCAGGCAGTGCATTCCAGATCCTAAACACTCACTGAACCTGCCTCCACCACACTCTCAGGCAGTGCATTCCAGATCCTAAACACTCACTGAACCTGCCTCCACCACACTCTCAGACAGTGCATTCCAGATCCTAACCACTCGCTGCGTGAAAAAAGATTTTCCCCCCTCCTGTCGTCCTTGGTTCTTTGGCCAATCATTTGAAATCAGCATCCCTTCGATCAATGGGAACAATTTCTCCCTAAATCTGTTCAGATCCCTCATGATTTGAAATCCCCTGGAATTTGATTGAAGTCTCAGATATTAAGGGGAATAGACGGGGTAGATAGAGAGAAAGTAATTCCTCTGGTCGGGGAATCTCAGACGAGGGGGCACAGTCTAAAAATTCGAGCCAGACCTTTCAGGAGTGAAATTAGGAAACACTTCTACACACAAAGGGCGGTAGAAGTTTGGAACTCTCTTCCGAAAAAGGCAATTGATGCTGGATCAATTGTAAATTTTATATCTGAGTTTGAAAGATTTATGTTAACCATCAGTACTAAGGGATAAGGGGGCAAAGGTGGGTATGTGGAGTTAGGTCACAGACTGGCCATGATCTCAGTGAATGGCAGAACAGGATCGAGGGGCCGAATGGCCTCCGGTTTCTGTTTTCCTACATTCTGATCCTAGTAGTGTCCAGAGCTGGTCATCATATCAAGACTGACCTCTTCAGGCGATGCAAGGAATTGTTATTTACAGACCATCATTCTACAAGATCACATTGAACCTACCACAAACAGGTTTTTCAGCCCAACTGGTCTACCGATGTTTATGACCCACACTGGTCACGTTAACTACCCCTTCCCACCATTCCCCTGATGCCTTGATGTTAAAGGCGCGATATGAATGCAACTTCTTGTTGTTTTGCCCATTATATCCTTCTACCTCATGTCTGCTACAAGCCTCCACTTGCATAGGAGGAGGTGGCCATTCAGCCCCTCAACCCAAGTCCGCCATTCAATTCGATCTTGGCTGATCTGTATTGTAACTCCAAATGCATCATTGCTATTTGCTTCAACCATTCTGTACAAATAAATTCTTCCAAAAACCCATCTTTTTTCATTCTTTTTCCTGGATGCGGGCATCACTGGCTAGACTGGCATTTATTGCCCATCCCTAATTGCCCATGAGAGGTGGTGAGCTCCCTTCTTGAACCGCTGCAGTCCGTGTGGTGTAGGTATACCCACAGTGCTGTTAGGGAGGGAGTTCCAGGATTTTGACCCAGCGACAGTGAAGGGACGGCCGATATAGTTCCAAGTCAGGATGGTGTGTGGCTTGGAGGGGAACTTGCAGGTGGTGGTGTTCCCATGCATCTGCTGCCCTTGTCCTTCTAGGTGGTGGAGGTCGCGGGTTTGGAAGGTGCTGTCGAAGGAGCCTTGGTGCGTTGCTGCAGTGCATCTTGTAGATGGTACACACTGCTGCCACTGTGCGTCGGTGGTGGGGGGAGTGAATGTGTGTGGATGGGGTGCCAATCAAGCGGGCTGCTTTGTCCTGGATGGTGTCGAGCTTCTTGTGTTGTTGGAGCTGCACCCATCCAGGCAACTGGAGAGAATTCCACTCTTTCCCTCCTCTATGAATTGGATCAATAGCACCTGATCAGGAAGGGCATCGCAGCTCTTTCCCGTGAGCTCTCATCGCTCTCAAATGAGCAGTTTGATGCCTATGCCCCTCCCTCGGCCATTTATCCCCTCAGTCCTACTCTGTCATTCATGCCTGATCTTTATCTTAACTCTGTTCACCAGCCTTTGCTCCATAAAAGGAGTCTACATATACACCTGCAGGGAAGTGGGATTAGGCTGCGAGGCTAGTTTTTCGGCTGGTGCAGACACGATTGGCCATGTGACCTTTTCCTGTGCCGTAAACATTCCGTGATTCTACATTCCTGACTTGTGCCTTGTAGATGGTGGACAGGCTTTGGGGGAGTCAGGATGTGAGGTACTCGCCGCAGGATTCCCAGCCTCTGACCTGCTCTGGTAGCCACTGTATTCATAAGGCTGGTTGAGTTAAGTTTCTGGTCAATGGTAACCTCCAGGATGTTGATAGTGGGGGAATTCAGCAATAGTAATGCCATTGAGCATCAGGAGGTGATGGTTTGATTCTCTCTTGTAGGAGATGGTCATTGCCTGGCACGAATGCTACTTGCGCCTGATCAGCCCAAGCCTGGATGTTGTCCAGGTCTTCAGACTTCAGTCTGAGGAGTTGCAAATGGTGCTGAACATTGCACAATCAGTAAACATCCCCACTTCAACCTTAAGTTGGAGGGAAGATCATTCATGAAGCAGCTGAAGATGGTTGGGCCTGGGACATTACCCCGAGAATCTCCTGCAGTGATGTCCTGGGGGCTGAGATGATTGACCTCCAACGACCACAACCATCTTCCTTTATGCTAAATATGGCTCCAACCAATGGAGAGTTTTACTCCGGATTCCCATTGACTCCAATTTTGCTCGAGCTCCTTGATACCACACTCAAATCAAATGCTGCCTTGGCGTCAAGGGCAGTCACCGTCACCTCTGGAATTCTGCTCTTTTCCCATATCTGGACCAAGGCTGTAATGCGTTCTGGAGCTGACTGACCCTGGCAGAACCCATACTGATCGTTGATGTTTTTACTGCTGGTAGCACTGTTGATGACGCCTTACTGGTGATTGAGAGTAGACCGATGGTGCAGTAATTGGCCAGATTGGATTTGTCCTGCTTTTTGTGGAAAGGACGTACTTGTGGAAAATTGCTCAACATTGGTTTGCTGGGATATTGTCAAGAGCCCATAAGCCTATGCTGGACCCAGCGCACTCCGCCATTTCTTAATATCACAGTAGTCATCATGTTAATCTCACATTGCTCCAGAGAAGCTTACTCTTTAGAAGTGTAAAGGTTAAGGGGAGATTGAATATGCACTCAAAATTGAAGGGTTTAAGAGCAAGTGAGAAACAGTTCCCCCTGCAAGAAGGGTCAATAAATAAGGTCATTAGTAAAAAAGGTGCAATGTGAGGACTTTTTCATGGAATAATTACAGCACACAGCCATTCGCCCCATTGTGTCCATGCTGGCTTTCTGAAAGAGCAACTATAGTCCCACTCCTCTGCATTTTTTCCCCCTCCTAGCCCTGCTAATTGTCTCCAGATAATTATCCGATACCCCCTTTTGAAAGCCACAATCGATTCTGTCTCCACTACACTCAGGCAGTACATTCCAGATCCTAACTACTCATTTAAAAGTTATGGGTCACGTTGCTTTGAGCCATTCAGCTTAAATCTGTGTCCACTGGTTTGTGATCTTTGCACGAGCAGGAACAGTTTCTCTCCATCGACTCTGTCCAGACCCCTCACGATTTTGAGCACCTCTGTCAAATCTCCTTCAATCTCTGATTCTCAAGAACAGGCCCAGTTTCTCCAAAACAATCCACGTAACTGGAACGAATTTTGTGAATTTTTTCTGCACCCTCTCTAAAGCCTTGACATCCTTCCTGACGCGCAGTGGTCAAAAACTTAACAATCCAGTTGAGGCCAAACCAGTGTTTCATAAAAGCTCACCATAACCTCCTTGCTTTTGTACTCTACCCATTTATAAAACCCAGTATCCCACTTATTAACTGCATTCTCAACCAGCCTTGCTATCTTTAACAATTGGTGCATATACACCCTCAGCTCCAACACCCTTTATAATAGCATTCTTGATTTTGTATTACCCCTGTTCTTTGGCTCAAATGGATCACTTAACATTCCACTGCATTAACTTTTAGTCTGCCATTTCCACCAGCCATCCGCACAGTTCACTATACTTCCAAGTTGTGTCACCCTCAAATTATACCCTATTACACCCCTATCTAGGCCATTAATATACATCAAGAAAAGCAGTGGTCTGAATTATGGGTACTGGGAAACACCATCCACTTGGGTTGAAGATATCCCTGAACTCTTCTTCTAATCAAGAGTTGGGGGGGGGGGGGGGGGGGGTGGGGGGCACAAGCATCACACAGACAGATAACAATTAAACTGAAGTCAGCACAAGGGAAGGAGCTGATCAGCTGGTGAGTGTTTCTATTTCAGATCAAATCAGGGACAAGTCTAAGTTTATTTCCAGAGAGTTTAGATTGTAGTCTAATAAATAGAGACATGGCAGGGCACCTCAGTCTCGTTGAATGCACATCCAGTGCCACGTGGGAACTCCAGGATTCTTCACATGTCCTGGGCAAACACATGTACAGAGAATGCCATCAGCTGGAGGAGCTCGAGCTCCAGCTTTCAGAGCTGGAGCAGCAGCTGGTGTCACTCCGTTGCATCTGCAATGCCAAGACCTATGTGGATAGCATATTTTAGTCGATGGTCAGCCCACAGCTTAAGAGCATGCAGGCAGAGGGGGAAAGGTTGACTGCCAGGCAGACAAGCACCACCAGGCAGGAGAGCGGAGAGTTTTCCCCGATTCCCACCGACTTCAATTTGACTCGGGCTGCTTGATGCCACACTGTCAAATGCGGCATTGATGTCTAGAGCAGTCACTCTCATCTCACCACTGGATGTCTGCTCTTTTGTCCATCTTCGGACCAAGGCTGTAATGAGGTCTGGAGCCGTGTGGTCGTGGCAGAAGCCAAGCTGAGCATCGGTGAACGGGTTATTGCTGAGTAAGTGCCGCTTGATAGCACTGTCGATGACACCATCCATCACTTTGCTGATGGGGGCATAATTGGCTGGGTTGGATTTGTCCTGCTTTGTGTACAGGACATAGTTGGGCAATTTTCCACATTGCAGGGTAGATGCCAGTGTTGTAGCTGTACTGGAACAGCTTGGCTAAGGGGACGGCTAGTTCAAGAGCACGAGTCTTCAACAACACATCCAGGATGTTGTCAGTGCCTGTAGCCTTTGCTGTGCCCAGTGCCTTGAGTCATTTCTTGATATCACATGGAAAGAATCAAGTTTTCTGAAAACTGGCATCTATGATGGTGGGCACCTCAGGGGGAGGTCTAGATGGTTCATCTACTTGGCATTTCTGGTCAAAGATGGTTGCAAATGCTTCGGTTTTGTCTTTTGCACTGACATGCAGGATCCGGCTTCAATGTGGTTGGGGATGTTTTTGGAGCCTCCCCTCCGGATAGATGTTTAATTGTCCACCACCATTCACTGCATGTGGCAGGACTGCAGAGCTTTGATCTGTTGGGTGTGGGGTTGCTCAGCTCTCCATAGCATGCTTGTTCTGCTGTTTAGCATGCCTGTAGTCCTATGTTGTAGCTTCACCAAGTTGACACCTCATTGAGGTCTGCCTGCTGCTGCTCCTGGCTTAATGGTAATGGTAGAGTGGGGGGGGGTGGGGGGTGGGGGTGAGATATGCCAGGCTATGAGGTTACAGACTTTGGTTGAGTACAATTCTGCTACTGCCCCACATGGATGCCCAATTTTGCATTGCTAGATCTGTTTGAAATCTATCCCATTTAGCAGTGGTAGTGCCACACAACACAAAGGAGGGTATCCTCAATGTGAAGGTAGGACTTCGTCTCCACAACGACTGTGGTGGTCACTCCTATTAATACAGTTATGGACAGAAGCATCTGCAGCAGGCAGCTTGGTGAGGATTAGTTTAGTTTAGAGATACAGCACTGAAACAGGCCCTTTGGCCCACCGAGTCTGTGCCGACCATCAACCACCCATTTATACTAATCCTACACTAATCCCATATTCCTACCACATCCCCACCTGTCCCTATACATTTCCCTACCACCCACCTATACTAGGGGCAATTTATAATGGCCAATTAACCTATCAACCTGCAAATCTTTGGCATGTGGGAGGAAACCAGAGCACCTGGAGAAAACCCACAGACACGGAGAACTTAGTCAAGTATGTTTTCCCCTCTTAGTTCCCTCACCCCCTGCCACATACCCAGTCTAGCAGCTATGTCCTTTAGGACTCAGCCAGCTTGGTCAGTAGTGGTGCTACTGAGCCACTCTTGGTGGATATTGAAGTCCCAGAGTACATCCTGTGCCCTTGCCACCCTCAGTGCTTCCTCCAAGTGCTATTCAACATGGAGGAGTACTGACCTCAGGTGAGGGTGGTAGGTTGTAGTCAGGAGGTTTCCTTGTCCACATTTGACCTGATGCCATGAGACATCATGGTCCAGAATCAATGTTGACTCCCAGGGCAACTCCCTCCCTACTGTACATCACTGTTGCTGGGGGCATCCTTTTGCTGGTATAGGACATACCTGGAGATGATGGCAGTCTCTGGGTGATTTTGTCAAGCATGTTTCCGTGAGTATGACTGTCAGGCTGTTGCATGATTTATCTGAGAGACAGCTCTTCCCACTTTGGCACAAGCCCCCCAGTTGTTACCAAGGAGGACATTGCAGGGTGGACAGGGCTGGGTTTGCCATTGTCATTTCTGGTGCCAAGGTCAATGGTAGGTGGTCCATCCTGTTCCATGGATTTTTATTGACTATGTAGCAGTTAGATACAACAGAGTGGCTTGCTAGGCCATTTCTGAGGGCATGCAAGAGTCAACCAAATGGCTGTGGGTCTGGAGTCACATGTTAAGCAGACCAGGTAAGAACAGCAGATTTCCTTCCCTAAAGGAGGTTAGTGAACCAGATAGATTTTTAGCAACCATGATTTCATTACACTGGCTTTTTAATTCCAGATTTGTTAATTGGACTTAAATACCACCTTCTGTTGTGGTGGGATTTGAACCCATGTCACCAGCACAATACCCTGGGTCACTAGTCTAGTGACAATACCACTACACCACCCCATCTCCAACATCCTGGAACATGTCAACTCCCACATGGAATTCCAAGATCACTCCAATCAAGTTTCTGTCCCTGCTGCAATACTAAAACAGCTTCCATTAAAGATAAAAATGAAATGTTGTAACTGTGTAAACTATCCCTCTTCATTATTCTTAACCTAGCCACAGTCAGTTATTGCCCTGAGTGAAGACACCATCCTTCTCCAATGCCTCTCCCTCATTAATGCAAACTATCTGCACAAACTCACCTGGTTCTATTCTCCTAGATCCAGTCCTAGCTGTGTCAACACCTTCCTGCACTACTCCAGAAATATGACCTCCAGTGTGGTCATAAGGCTCTATCCTTTGACCCCTCTTATTGGCATGTTGCCTCTTGGTGATATCAATTACACAAATAGTTTCTAGATGTTTGATAACTCCAGTTCTACCTCACCACCTCAAATGTAGTTGTGTTTCAATAGGCTAATCCCAGCAATTAGATACATTGACCAATTTAGTTGAGATGGTGACAAATGAGCTACTAGATACAAGATACAAGTGTAATCGCTTTATTGATCATTTGATAATTAGTTTCAGAGTTAGCTCATGTTTCCTGTATAGGAACAAGGCTATCAATGAAGCAGAGATCAGACAGACAGCTGTCACAGTCAGGGCCACAATCAGAACCACCTCAGACTTCACACCTACAAAGCAATGAGAAACCAATGATTAGTGAAGGAAACACTGAAGGGAAAATGGAAACTAGCAGTCAGCCAACTCACCACCTGAGACCTCTCCTGCAGCCTTTGCTCAACTTCATTCAGGGACTCCATTGCCAGGTCAGTCACCTCAGTATCCAGAATGACCAGGGGTCGAAGTGAGGCCTCACCCTCCCACTTCAATCCAGCTTCACTCTCTGCAATATCAAACATGCCAGTTAGAGGGGATAAAGGGAGACCTCCCACATCTAGAGGATCAATGTCCTACCAGCTTCAGGTACAAGATCCCTCCTTCCTCTGGAAGGAAATCGGAACTCCCTTGTGGCACCACAGTTACCCACATGGCAACAGGCACAAATGTCATTGTTGGATTGCTCCAATGGGGCCCAGCTAAACAAGAAACAGTTTATCAATCAGGTTGTCCATCACTTTTCCATACAACATCCCTCAGGAGAGAAAGGGAACTTACACATTCTGTATCTTGTGGAAAGTACAAGCTTTATTCATGGAATCTCTCCAATCCACTGGAGCAACTTTCAGGTGACAAGTAATGAAAATCTGTGGGATAAATTTCATCAGCCAATTAGTGACTCCCTCCCAACATGGAGCCCAATGATAAGCTTCCTCTTACCAAGGAACGGTCATCTCCAAAGAAGCGGAAAGCATCCAGGTCAAACCGGAGCTTGTCCAGCTCACGCTCGTCTCTTGGCAACATGAAGGTTGAAAAGGAGTCCTCACCTTTGCTGTCCAGGAGGCAACTGGAGAAAGATTCCAAAAGGGACATGAAGTGAATCAAGTGAAGCCATTGAGATGGGAGCAGCTAGAGAAAGCAGAGAGCTCCTTACCCATTGTAGTCAATGATGCTGTATCTCGGGGTGGAATCCTTGTCTGGGCTCAATGTAGCTACACAGCGGTCAATGTAGAGCTTCAGGGGCATGTGGTTGGTTATTGAAACAGAGGCCTCAATGTGAATGAGGTCACCCAGGTAGTAGACAGTCGAGGTGCACTCTGTAAGCCAGTCATCTGAAGTACAAGAGGACAAGGGTTGGAGACAGTGGGTACAACTCCCAGTGGGTGAGTACAGGAAATCACTCCCCATCCACCCATCACATACCATTCATTAGGCGCAGTGAGAATGACAGATGCCCTTCTCCAGACCTGGTGGAGCTGAATGGGATCCAGGTGGGCTTGATGGGGTTACTGCTCACATTCCCCTTCCTGGAAGGACAGGGGAGTCATTTTGGGACAAATTGAGAAAAACCAGCTCTAGATCATATCTAGAATCAAGTAAATATACTCACCTAAAATAATGACTCAATGGGAATGACAGCTCCATTTGTTCTCACAATGACAGATCCATGATACTGGGGGGTGTGGTTCAGGTGGGTGGTGTAGACCAGGAAATCTCCAGCCATCTGAAAGACATCATATTGAAGGGAGATCTGATCCCAACAGGAGAATACTCTATACAGAGATGAAGAATGAAGTGATGCCATTGAAACAGTTCTTAAATTGGCTTGACAGGGTAGTGCTGATAGTCAGTTCCCCAACTGACTAGTAAAATTCACAAGTTTAGACTCATACAGGGTCAGTCATTTAGGGTTGACTTGACTAAAAATAGCTTCATTCAAAAGGCCATGAATCTTCAGAATTCTCTACCCAAGAGCTAGAAATCCTCATGGATGATATTCAAAATGGATGGATATATTTGAGTATGAAGGGAATCAGAATGAGATGAGGACATGGAATTTGTGGAGAAGTTTAACCACGATCTTAATGAATGAGGAAGAAACTAGAGGGGCTGTACAGCCTGTTGCTCTGGAGAATTAACACATCAAGCAAGGCAGGAGACTGAGCACAAGAACTGAACCAAATAGGGGAATGGCCCAAAAGGACAGCTTCACTTAACAGTTAAGGAGCCACAAGTTACAGCAACTGAGAGCACTGAAATAATCCAGTTACAGGGAAAGCAGGAAATGTGGCATCAAATCTAATTTTTCCATTCTGTTCATTGAAGAGTCAACCAGATTAAATAAAACTGGACTGAAACTGAAGATTCAAGTTGAGTTTAATGAGGGGCAGTAGAACTGAAAAGACTCATTAATGAGGATAAGAAAAACAGGAAAGCTTGAAGAGACCAAAGAGAAGGTTCAAGACCAATTGGGCTGATAATACAAGGTGGGAAAGAAGGAGACTGGATAAAACAAAAGTACAATACACAACTAACAAGATTGAAGTTTGATAATGCAGGAGACAGACATCTCAATGACATTTCACAATGTGTTGGAATGAAGAGTTGGGAACAATCTACACCAAACTTAGAGCAAGAGTCAATATTACCTGCAATCTGCTGCCACATTCATGGAGCCCATAGTCAAAGAGGACAGTGTGGTTCTGAGAGTAGATCCTGGTCGGCCGACAACCTGCTGTCCCCAGGGTCAGGTCAGCAGCTTTAATCAAGTGCCTGGTTCCAAATAAATCCATCTGGACCCTGACCAGCAGGTTCTGCTCTCCACACTGCACCGTCACAGTCTGCAGTGGAGACACACTTTGACCCTCAGACACACGGAAATGGGAACCAAAGGGAGACCCAGTTGGAGGGACTCTCTGAGGCACAGGGGTGGCTTTTACTCTTCTCCATGGAAACCTCTGGTCTCGAAACTGTTGCCAAGTATCAGAGCAACAGACAACTCCAACTAACACCAGCACTGGGAGCAAAGCCCTCATTACAAAATCCCCCATGATACCAAACAACTCAACCATCCCTTCACCCACCAACCAGCTCCTTTTATACACACAACCTGCAGTCACCTGACACCAATGATCCCAGAAGCAGCAACATTGAGCCAATTAACCAGCTCCAATCTCCACAATTTACACCCAATGACAGAACTCATGGATTTATTGGCAGGAGGGCCTTTTTTATTCGGACCAATAGGAGTGACTCTGAGTTTCCCCATGTCACCTGACACAAATCAGCTCCACGATTGCTCATTTTGACGGAAACTATTCATACAATAGTCTAGAATTATCTGGCCAATGTCACATTCCTGATTGTGGGATCTTGCTGTGCACAAGTTGGCTGCTGTGCTTCCAACATTACAACAGCGACTACACTTCCCAAAGTGTTTTATTGGCTATAAAGTGCTCTGGGATGTCCTGTGCTCGTGAAAGGTGCTATATGAATGCAAGACTTTCTTTTTTTCAAACAACTCTCTGGTTAAGCCTCAGTTGGAGCATTGTGTCCAATTCTGGGCACCGTACTTTAGGAAAGATGTCAAAGCCTTGGAGAGGGGTCAGAGTTTCAGGATGATACCAGGAATGAGGGAATCAGTAATGTGGAGAGACTGGAGAAGCTGGGATTGGTCTCCTTGGAGCAGAGAAGGTTAAGGGGAGATTTAAATCGAGGTGTTCAACATCATGAGGGGTTTTGTTGGAGAAACCGCTCCCTCTGGGAAGTGGGGGGGTCATGTTGCCTGGATGGACGACAGTCGCCTGCCCAAGATCATGGTGTACGGGAAGCTGACCACTGGTAAAAGGAACAGAGGGGGCCCATGCAAATGTTTCAAGGACTCCCTGAAGAAGTCCCTCTCTGTGTGCCACATCGACCATCGCCAGTGGGAAGTGCAGACCATAGATCGTGATGCCTGGAGATGCTACATCAAGAGGGCTACAGACACCTCTGAGACTGAGCGAAGAACCAGCATGAAAGAGAAAAGGAGGAGAAGGATAGATCCAATTACCCCCAGCAGCCACTACACCTTCACTTGTACCCACTGTGGGAGAATCTGCTGATGACGGAAAGGCCTGACCAACCACCAGCTTGCCTGCAACCGGTGGGTACAACCTTCCCAAAATCTTCATCAGCGAGGAAATGCCAAGAGGAATGGGAGCAATTCCCTTGCAGTGTAATGAAAGGAATTAAATTGACACATTGTGTGGGATCACATATTGAAGCTAATGATGAGGAATTATTTCATTAGAACTGAACTGAGCTTGTTACAGGATAAACTCGTTTCCCAACTACATTGCTGTCATCAGAACAGTCAATCAGGAATAACAAGTTACTTTGCATTATTTCTCAAATGGCAGCTTCACATTGCCCGCTGGTAAGATTCTCTCAGTTATTCTGTCTCACTCACTGCCAAGCTTTTCTGTCCAGCTGCCAAGTCTGACGAATCCTAATCTATTCCCTCAGGTATTTTTTACCAGCCCTTCCTACAGTTTCAAACTCTGCTCTGAGATATAACTGGCTCGACTGCAGGCTCTGAAAGGGGTGCCGAGTGCTGTTTGCTGGTCTGTTCCAAATATCATTGAATCTAATTCAAATTAACCAGCACATCGATCGCAGGGAGCTGTGTTTGTTGGATCAGTATTCGACACGACAGAGAAAGATTCGAGAATATGGAGCGCTGTCTCTCAACTTCCTACAGGTAATTGTTTTATTGGGTACCAGACACCAGGTAGATTCTGTAACACAGACAGTAAAGGGGAAATCGTTGCCTCTGTGTATTCTCTTTCTCTGTAAGTCATCTTTCTCTCTCACGCTGCTGATCCTGTCTCCCTGTTTGTCCGTTTGATTTCTCCTTATGAATAAACCTCTCTCACTTTTTCTCAATGTCCTTTCTATCCTGCCCTTATCCCTCTCTTTCTCCACACTAACACCTCGATATTTAAGGGTTAATGCAATGTTGAACTCCATAGATCAGAACAGCAAGAAATTGTAATCAAACTCTGGTCAGATCACAGCTTGAGGACTACGTTCAGTTCTGGTCAATGAAACACCAGTGAGGCATTCAAACACCGGAGGCAGTGAGGAGAAGAGACACAAGACTGATCCCCAGGCAGTAGGGTCTGAGTTATGAGGAAAGATTGGAGTGACTTGGGCGTTTGAGCTACCTGAGCAGTGATCTTATTGTGATATATAAGATAGTGAACAATATGGAAACGGTTAAACAAACGACACAGGTTTGAATAGTAAAAGGTAACTTTGGGAATGATATCAGGAATGATAAACAGGGAGTGGCCAATACTTAGTTGGGACTTCTGAACAGAATGATAGAGGTGAAGACCCTGGAATCATTGACGTATTGAATGGGTTGTGTTCTGGTAAACAAAGTGTTGACATTATCGGTAGTGGTTGGGGCCGCTTCTCTTCACGATGATCTAAATGAGCCAAGGTGCTTCACAGGAGTGTTGTAAAGGAACATACCACACCGAGCCATATAAAGAGATATTAGGACAGGTGACTGAAAGCTTGGTCTAAGAGCGATGTTTAAGGAGTGACTTAAAGGAGGAAAGGAAGGTAGTGAGGCGGAGAGGGTTAGGGAGAGGATTCCAGAGATTAGGACCTCGACAGCTGAAGGCACCGACACCAACGGTGGAGCGATTACAATCAGGAATGGTGGAGAGGCCAGAATTGGAAGAGTGTTGTTATCTCAGAGGATCTTGAAGCTGAAGCAGATTACAGAGATAGGGAGGGGCGAGGCTGTGGAGGGTTTTGAAAACAAGGATGAGAATTTTCAAATCGAGTTGTTGCTAAACTGGGAGCCAAAGTAGATCAGTGAGCACAGGGATGAAGTGTGAATGGGAGTCGGTGCGAGTTCGGAGCTGAAGTTTACAGAGGGTAGAACAGGAAAGCGTTGGAATGGTCAAGTCTAGAGGCAATGAAGGCATGGATGAGGGTTTCAGTAGCAGATGAGCTGAGACAGTGGCGGAGTCAGTTGATGTTACAGTCTTAGTGATGGTACGGAGATGTGGTCGGAAGCTCATTTTGGGGTTAAATATGACACTGATGTTGTGAACAGTCTGGTTCAACCTCAGGCAGTTACTAGGGAGTTGGTAGCTAGGGAGAGGAGTTTATGGTGGGAACCGAGGACAATGGGTGGAATTTAAACTAGCTGACGGGAATGGGTAGTGAGGCGGTGGGAGGCTGACAAGTCCCTGCGTCCTGATGGGCTTCATCCGAGGGTCTTAAAAGAGGTGGCTAATGAGGTCATAGATGGGTTGGTGTTAATTTTTCAAAGTTTCGCTGGATTCTAGAAAGGTTCCACCAGACTGGAAAGTCGCGAATATAACCTCTGTTTTCAAGAAGGGGAGGAGGCAGAAAACAGGTAACTATAGGCCAGTTAGCTTGATGTCTATCATGGGGAAGGTGTTAGAATGGATCATTAAGGAGACTATAGCTGGGCACTTTGAAAAACTCAAGGTAATCGGGAATAGTCAGCATGGCTTGTTAAAGGGAAATCATGTTTAACCAATTTATTGGAGAGCTTTGAAGGAGTAACATGTGCTGTGGACAAAGTGGAGCCCAGTGACACACTGTACTTGGATTTCCAGCAGGCATTTGACAAAGTGCCACATCACAGAATCACAGAATAATACAGCGCAGAAGAGGCCCTTCGGCCCATCGAGTCTGCACCGATGCATTAAAGACACTTGACCTGTCTACCTAATCCCATATGCCAGCACTTGGCCCAAAGCCTCGAATGTTATGACATGCCAGGTGCTCATCCAGGTACTTTTTAAAGGATGTGAGGCAACCCGCCTCTACCACCCTCCCAGGCAGTGCATTCCAGACCGTCACCACCCTCTGGGTTAAAAAGTTCTTCCTCAAGTCCCCCTTAAACCTCCTGCCTCTCACCTTAAACATGTGTCCCCTAGTAACTGACCCTTCAACTAAGGGGAACAGCTGCTCCCTATCCACCCTGTCCATGCCCCTCATAATCTTGTACACCTCAATCAGGTCACCCCTCAGTCTTCTCTGCTCCAGCGAAAACAACCCAAGCCTATCCAACCTCTCTTCATAGCTTAAATGTTCCATCCCAGGCACCATCCTGGTGAATCGCCTCTGCACCCCCTCCAGTGCAATCACATCCTTCCTATAATGTGGCGACCAGAATTGCACACAGTACTCCAGCTGTGGCCTTACCAAAGTTCTGTACAACTCCAACATGACCTCCCTGCTTTTGTAATCTATGCCTCGATTGATAAAGGCAAGTGTCCCATATGCCTTTTTCACCACCCTATTAACCTGCCCTTCTGCCTTCAGAGATCTATGGACAAACACGCCAAGGTCCCTTTGTTCCTCGGAACTTCCCAGTGTCAGGCCATTCATTGAATACTTCCATGTCACATTACTCCTTCCAAAGTGTATCACCTCACACTTTTCAGGGTTAAATTCCATCTGCTACTTTTTTGCCCATTTTCTAACCCAAGACACTCAACCTCACTGTTAACCACTCGTCCAATCTTTGTGTCATCCGCGAACTTACTGATCCTACCCCCCACATTGTCATTTATATAAACGACATAGATGACTAACAGTCGGGGACCCAGCACAGATCCCTGTGGTAGGCCATTGGACACTGGCTTCCAGTCACTAAAACAACCGTCTGTCATCACTCTGTGTCTCCTACAGCTAAGCCAATTTTGAATCCACCTTATCAAGTTACCTTGTATCCCATGTGCATTTGCTCCCGTGTGGGACCTTGTCAAAGGCTTTGCTGAAATCCATGTAAACTACGTCAACTGCACTACCCTCATCTCCACACCTGGTCACATGCTCAAAAAAGTCAATCACATTTGTGAGCATGACCTCCTTCTGACAAAGCCATGCTGACTATTCCTAACCAAATTTTGCCTCTCCTATTTCTATACTCGCTAGCACTGGGAGTAATCCAGAGATTACAACCCGAGAGGTCCTGCTTTTTAGTCCACTGCCTAACTCCCTGAATTCTTGATGCAAGACATCATCCCTCTTTCTACCTATGTTGTTGGTACCAACATGTACCATGACCTCTGCCTTATCACCCTCCCCCTTCAGGATGCCCTGCAGCCATTCAGTGACATCCCGGACCCTGGCACCAGGGAGGCAACACACCATCCTGGAGTCACGTTGACGGCCACAGTAGCGCCTATCTGTTCCCCTGACTATAGAATCCCCTATTACTATTGCTCTTCCTCTCTTTCCCCTTTCCTGTGCAGACAGGCTGCTTGTGGTGCCAGAAGCTTGGCTCGGTCCGCGTTCCCTGGAGGAACCAGCCTCATCAGCCTCCAAAATGGAATACCGATTTGCAAGCGGGACCCCAGGGGACTCCTGAACTCACTGCCTGATTCTCTTGGACTGCCTGGTGGTCACCCATTCCCTTTCTTCCTCAAGTCCCTTCAGCTGCGGTGTGACCACCTCTCTATACGTGCTATCCACAATGCTCTCAGACTCGCGGATGCTCCACAGTGTTTCCAGCCGGCGTTCCAGCTCTGAAATCCGAGCTTCCAGGACCTGCAGCTGGACACACTTCCTGCACACATGCTGGTCCCGGGGACTGGAAATGTTCCCGGATTCCCACATGCAGCAAGAGGAGCAACCCACGGTTTTAAGCTCTCCTGCCATTACTAAACCCTTTAAATTTAAAACTTTAGAAGACCATCATAGTAAAAAAAAATCATTCAACTAAGTCTTGCTAAAACATTGACTTACAATTCAATCCAGGTTGAAAAATACCCACCAGGACTTACTCACCAGTCAGCTGTGCTATGTGGAAACTCTCGGCTCCCCTCACACCCTTTGAGGACAGGTAGGAAATGAAAGGAGCTCCTCACTCCCTCATCACCGAACTCCCTCAGTCACAAAACTCACACTTCAGCACTCTAATGCAACCCAAGTCAGCGCTCCAGTGCAAACAAAGTCAGTACTGTAAGATGGCCCACTTTTATACTGTCTGACTCGAGTCCCTGAAAACTGGTTTAAGCCAATTATCTAATGAACAAGGTGCAGCTGCAAGCAGAGCCTGAGTGAACTCTGTTTAAAGCTAGTCTAAAACTCACCTTCTCCAACCCAAACAGCAACTGTTAAGTTAATTTTCCACTTAAAAGTAACACTAGATTTTAGATACAACTAAACCTTGATTACCCTCAGTCACAACACTCACACTTCAGCACTCTAATGCAACCCAAGACAGCACTCCAGTGCAAAACATAAAAGGTCATTGCGCAAAGTAGAAGCTCATGGTGTTGGGGGTAACATATTAACATGGATAGAAGATTGGCTGGCTGGCAGAAGGCAGAGAGTACGCCTAAATGTGTCATTCTCTGATTGGCAGGAGGTGACGAGTGGAATCCTGCAGGGGTCTGTGCTGGGGCCTCAACATTTTACAATTTATATCAGTGAGTAAGATGAGGGGAGCAATGGCATGGTAGTTAAATTTGCAGATGACACAAAGATAGGTAGGAAAGTATGTTGTGAAGAGGACATGAAGAGGTTGCAGACTAATATAGATCGGTTGAGTGAGTGGGAAAAAATCTGGCAGATGGAGTATAAAGTGGGGAAATGTGAAGTTGCTCACTTTGGCAGGAAGAATAAAAAAATCTGAGTATTACTTAAACAGAGAATAACTGCAGAATTCCGAGGTGCAGAGGGATCGAGGTGTTCTAATGCAGGAGTCACAAAAAGTTAGTATACAGGCAGAGCAAGTCATAAAGAAGGCTAATGGAATGCTATCCTTTATTATGATGTAACTGTGTTGCAGGGGGTTCAGAGGAGGTTTACTAGATTGATACCTGCAATGAGTGGGTTGTCTTATGAGGAAAGGTTGGACAGACTGGGCTTGTTTTCACTGGAGTTTAGAAGAGTGAGGGGAGACTTGATTAAAGTATATAAGATCCTGAACGGTCTTGACAAGGTGGATGTGGAAAGGATGTTTCCTCTTGTGGGTGAGTCCAGAGCTAGGGGGCACTGTTTTCAAATTAGGGGTCGCCCTTTTCGGACAGAGAGGAGGAGAATTTTTTTCTCTCAGAGGGTTGTGCGACTGTGGAACTCCCTGCCTCAGGAGATGGTGGAGGCGGGGTCATTGAATATTGTTAGGTAAGGGAATCAAAGATAATCAGGTTAGATGGGAGTGTGGAATTCGAGACACAAACAGATCATCCATGATCTTATTGATGGCGGAGCAGGCTCGAGGGGCCGAATGGCCTGCTTCTGCTCCTAATTCGTAGATTCGTAGGAGGCCGTAGAATCGGAAGGGAATGTGGGACGTGGAATGCCTGTCGCCGTTCCCGACTCCATCTAGTTCAATCGGGGGGGGGGATGGTGGAGGACGGCATTCACGCCCTGAGCCCCAATGGCCGATGGGTTGGGGGTCCCTCCAGCACGTGGGAAGTCTACCCAGTAAAAGCTGTCGTCCTCCATGTGGGCTCGGGTTGTGGGGAGCCCTCCTGATCGAGCACCCTGTGGCCCATGGAGGGGACAGCCGGTGGAGAGAGCTGCCCCCACTGAAACACCCTCCACTCTGCCCTCACCAACATCCCCCTAACAACCCAGCCTGACTGGCCCCGGTCAGCCTGACCCCACTTACCTGGGTTCAGGGACATGTTCCATCTTGTTGGTCCTGGCCGGGTGCAGTCCCAGCAGTGACCACTCCTCCCAGTGTCACCACTGCGACTGGTGAGCTGCCGGCCCTCCGATTGGCTGGCAGCTCTTGGAGGCGGGATCTCTGCTCTGAAAGGAACGGGTGGCCAATGCCAGGCAGTTAATTGCCTGATGGGAATAGAATCGTGTCGGGGCTCCAGTTGTCAGTTACGGTGGGGTTGCCCCCAGCTTTTCGGCCCACTGTCATGGCCACCGCCTCCGGCATTAAATTCAGCTCAATTACTTCGGTCTTCCCAATATTTAGTTGGAGCAAATTTCTAGTCATCCAGTGTTGGATGTTGAACAAGCAGTCTGACAATTTAGAGACAGTACAGGGGTCGAGAGAGGTGGTGGTGAGATGGACCTGGGTGTCGGTTTCCATGGAGAAACTGATGTTGCAGTTTCAGATTACTACATTGAAAGTTCATTTTATTTGCCTCCATGCTCTGCCCTTCCACACATCTCACATCCAGCCCTCCTGTATCCAGGGCACTGACAGGTTTTGGGATCCACACTTACCGGAGAACACCAGGTACACGACTGATGGATCGGCCGGGAGTGAGGATGTGCTGTACCAGGGGGGTAAGTTATATCAAGCTCCTTTCATTATGCTGGTCGTGCAGAGGTCTCACCAAATCAGACCTTGGTCTCCACCCCATCCCCTCTGGCACCTTCTCCTCCTTTTACTCTTTCACTTTGTTCCACCCCTATCACCTCTTCTTTAAAATCCACGTCCTCCACCATCCACCCAAACCTCACTCTGAGATCCCCTCACTCCGTCTCTCCCTCAGCCTCTGCACTAGGTGACTCCTCATCCTCAGTGATTTCAAACTATATCTCAACTGCCCGTACCCTCTCTCCTCTCATTTCACTCCCTCCCGATCCTCCCTTAACCTCTGCTTCCATATAAATTAATGACCCATCTCCATGGCCACTCCCTCGACCTTGCCGTCCCTCATAGTCTCTCGAATCCCTTCATCTCCATCACAGACAAAACCATTTCTGATCACTTCCTCGTATCACTCACCACTTGCAATCTCCCAGCTCCATTCCAACATCAGTCATTGCGATATCCACCCTGGATGAAACTCTCCCACACTCCATTTACAGTGGCACTTTTAAACTCCCTATTGTCTAGCCTTTGGCCATCCATTCACTCTAACACTTCTGCAGCTGCCGATCTGCTCAATCACTCTCTCATTTCCATCATTGTCTCCCTGCACCTGGTCAAACTCTTTCTCTCTCTCACCCTGGTTCCTCCAGGTGTGACCCACATCTTCGCCCATCTCAAATCCAAGGGGAGCAGACTTCAATGTAACTGGCACACAATTGGTTTCTCCGTCCATCGCCAGGCCTGGGCTGGAAAATGTTAAGCATCTGTTCAGCTGCCACTGGCATATCACCCCTTCCCCATATATCAATGTTGCTTGATACGTGTTGTTGCTCTTCATGTTTGTTAACTCAATTACCATCTATAGACGCAGACACGAACTATCGAATCAAACGAAACTCTGCACTTGGTGCCTGAGTGACTGTCAGCCCCTGAGGCCTGGGATCATCGCATTCCGCCTGTAAATCAGAAGCCAAACCTCATGCTATATTCAGCTGTGATATTAATCTTTTTCTTTTATTTATGTGTCAAGTACTCAGAGTTAGACCTGGACTTTTCCCAGGCTACAGAAGAGGATTTTGAGCAGGTTCTCTCCCTCCTTGTCAACGAGACAGATTACTTGCCAAGCACCTACCACCACTGGCTCAAAGAGAGAAACCGAATGGTCATTTTAGCAAAACGGAACAGTCGAGTGGTGAGTTCCTTTTAGAATTTTGAAAATAATCCTGTTATAGATTATTAGATTACACTTTGCATCAATCCAGTTTAAATCACAATTTCACTTGTCTCCATTTAAAATAATTTACAACCAAAATCAGTGAAGCTGAAATCACTCTGTGATATCAGTAATAAACACATTAATATTGAGGGTAAAACTTTGTCTGTCAGTTACAGAGGAATTGGATCAAAACCGATCAAAGGATTCGTTGCTAGTTTGTCACAGTCGGGTACAACATCTGCACCTTTTGATCCAGTCTCCTCAAAAATGGAAGCCGATATAAATCTGGCTGCATCGTTCCTCGTTAATTGGCCTATATCGTATCTCGTTCTGCTCAGGACCATTTTCTTTAGATAGCCATCATCTCACTAATTGTTAGAGCCCAGAGATTGTTGCTGTGATCGTCGTGGACGAATGGTGAAAGTGTCCGTGTGACATTGCTTCATTAATGAACTTCCCTCCATCATAAGGTGAGATGTTCGCTGATGATTGGACAATGTTTAGCACCATTCGTGTCTCCTCAGATAATGAAGCAGTCCGTGTCCCGATGCAGCAAGACCTGGACAATATCCAGGTTTGGGCTGATAAGTGACAAGTAACATTCGGGCCACACAAGTGCCAGCCAATGACATCTCAAACAAGAGAGAATCTAACCATCTCCCCTTGACATTCAATGGCAATACGGTTGTTGAATTCCCCCACTATCAACATCCCAGGGGTTACCATTGACCAGAAATTGAACTGGAGTAGCCATACAAATACCGTGGCTGCAAGAGCAGGTCAGAGGCTAGGAATCCTGCGGGAAGTAACTCACCTCCTGGCTCCCCAAAGCCTGTCCACCATCTACAAGGCACAAGTCAGGAGTGTGATGGAATACTCTCCATTTGCCTGGATGGGTGCAGCTCCAACAACACTCAAGAAGCTCGACACCATCCAGGACAAAGCAGTCCGCTTGATTGGCACTCCATCCACCACCTTCAACATTCACTCCCTCCTGCACCGATGCACAGTGGCAGCAGTGTGTACCATTTAGAAGAAGTTTCACATACACTGCAAATTCCAAAACCGTGCCCTCTACCTGCAATTTTACGTCATTAATGGTATCAAAAACATCAGTTGTTCTTGTCCTGAATCCTGGGGAACACCACAGTATACCCCTCTCAAGTCTGAAAAACAGCCATTCACCACAAATCTCTGTTTTTGTTCAATTTTGTCCTGTTACGACCAGGTGAGAAAGATGTCTAGGGGTTTATCTCAGCCGTCACCTGGTCTTATTGTAACAAGGGTTTAATTTTAAACACACTGTGTTTTGAGCTCCCCCTTTGGTGAATCCTTGTTCACCACTTTCCAATTATAAGGCAAAGAAATGAGCATAAACAGGCTTTCTTAGGTTTAAAGAAGAAAAGCGAAATTTATTAAAACCTAAACTTAAACTCTAATTCGGTTAGCGACTACTGATACAAGGCGCGCCCGACACTGGCATGCATAAGCCGTACGCACATGCAAATAGAGACAGAAAAGAGCAGAAGAAAAATAAAGTGGAGAGGTTTGAGGCAATATCAGAAGAATTTCTTGTTCCTGTGCTTCGAGCTCACTGTCGTCCTTTTTATAGGTAGTTCTTGCTTGTTGGCAATTCTTGCTTTTCATTGGGGCCCAGTATTCTTCTTAAACCTTGTTCACTGTAGGAGACTTTTCTCTCTTGGGGTTCCTGTGTCTTCAATGGATTCCAAAGCTGGTGAGAAAGAGATGAGCAAACAGGAGCGAGGTCTTTTCAATCCAGGAGCAAGCAGCTTTCTGAGTTCAAATTCTCTGTGGCAAGTTCAAATTCAAAAAACTCCAAAAGCCAGTTAGTCATGTGACCAAACTGGTCTGACCACGTCTGTTTGTGTATTCGGCCATCTTAGCAGTTAACATGGAATGCTAACCTCTCCACCTTCAACGTCTGGTAATCAAAAGTCCATTATGGATTAAATTGAAGCAGGGAGTGGCCCCTTTTTGACTTTTCCAATTACAGTCTGTTACTATGCAAATGTCTGTCCAGTCAAGGGTCTGGTGGTTTTTTCTTAAACCAATTCTTTCTTTACTCCACTAACAGTTTAAAAATCAATGTGCATGTGGTGAAATATGTGTCTCATTCTTGGCAGGTGGGGGTCTGCATGACACCTCCACACCCAGGGGAATGAAATGTGATTTGAATAAAAACGGCACATTTCATTGAAAGGTTTGAGAGAAATATAAGATACAGAAAGAAAAACCATGCATTTCTCTCATTCACTTCCATTCATTCATCAATCTTAAAGCCGATTAGAATTGTCTTTTCTAGGTGCCAATGTTTCCTTTAACCTGCCCTCTTGGTCACTTTTTCCCCTTCTCTTTCCACACTTTTGCCAACCGTGTGCCTGCCTGTCCCCTTTTGTTCTCGGCGGGGGTCCCTTACAGTTCACCAGCCCTCTGCTGGAGGGTCCTCCTAACACTGGTACGGGACTTAGGGGTGCAGGTTTCACTGCAGCTTGCTGTTTCCCCTCAACCTGGCACATGACAACTCCTGCAGTACTCCACCACATCTTTGTGGTGTTCTGGCCAGTCAAACTGTTGTCTTATGCGGGCTTTGGTCTTTCGTATACCAGCATGTACAGCCACGGTAGTCTCTTGGGCCCTTCTTAATATTGCTCCCCGGTACCTCTGCAGCACCACTAACTGGTGGACTACGGTCCACTCCTTGCCCTCAGATCTGTGAGGAGAACTCAATTTCCTCACCATTACCTCATTCTTTAAATAGTAGCAATCAGGGACTCCCTCTGCTTCACTTTCAGACTGGGCAGTCTGTGCTAACTCTCGCAATACTGATTCAGCTCGCTAAGCCTCAGCTGGGGAAAATCCATTTAATTCATTCCCTCGGTCTCCTAACTTTCCAAAGAAAGTCTCGGACAGGCGAGCCTGGCCATCTGCCTGCAGCACCAATGCAGTCTCCTCTGGGGGATCTGGTTTGATCATGGCCTGACCCACTACACATTCAGGGAAACTGCAGGAGACCGTCTTCTGCCACCGCCCTGTCTCTCTGACCTCCTGCGGTCTTTCTTTCACTACTGGGGGCGCTAGCACCTTTGCCCCCTCCAGATTACCTCGGAGCAGGTCAACCCTGTCCCCAGGCAAACTAGGGACAATCCCTATGGTCACTGGTCCCGAAACCAGGTCGCACTCCAGGTTTACCCAGTGTACAGGTACAGGTATACACTGCCCTCCAATATCACTCACCACCATTGTGATGTTCACTGCACTCTCTGGGGGAAAGGTCAGGCCTTTTCCCATGAAAAGGGATCTAGAGGCTCCTGTATCCCTGAGAATCACTATGGGCTTGCTTGCTCCACTCGAGGGGTATGGGGTTACTTCCCCTTCAGACATAAAACCCTGATAACCTTCAGGAACCTTATTACCTTTTCTTGCACTGGCCGCAGTAAGCTTCCTGGGTTGCACTCGTAATGCAGTTACAGCTTGTTCTGTGCCTTCCATCAGGATTCCGTCTTCACTGAGCGGGTGTGCCCTGTTTAACTCTACTGGTTTTCCCTTTAGTTTCCAGCAGTTAGCTTTAAAATGCCCTGCTTTATTACAATGGAAGCACGCAGGTCCTCTTGCTCATAGCACCTTCCTTTTTGGCTAGAGGAGGACCCCCCAATCCCCAGACCTGCCCGTGTCTCCTGCTTTCCTTTCTCTCCCAGGACTGCCTGGGCAGATATCACCTTCTCACCCTTTTTCCCTTTCGGATTTGTGGGGTGATTAGGAAAGGTTGTCCCCGGGAAAACCGACTTAAAAATTAAAGCAAACTCATCGTCCCGAATGGCTCCCTGAACCCATTGCTCTTCTACCTGGGTCTTTATTGTGAGTGGGAGAGATATTTGAAATTCCTCTAACAGAACTACTTCTCTGAGAGTCTCATAGCTGAGCTGTATTTTAAGAGCAACCAGCCACTGGTCAAAAGTCAGCTGCTTACTTCTTTCAAACTCCAGATAAGTTTGATTAACTTGCTTTTTGAGGGCTCTAAACTTTTGGTTGTAGGCTTCGGGTACTAATTCATATGTTCCGAGGAGAACTCTCATCTGGCAACAAGGAATAAACCTCATGGGCTTTTCCAGTTAGCTTGCTTTGTATTAAGAGAGACCAGGTCGCAGCTGGCCATTTTAGCTGCCTTGCCAGTTTCTCAAAAGACACAAAAAACGTTTCCAATCTTCCTCATTGAATTTTGGAATGAGTTGGGCGAGTTTTAACAATTTCGTACCCAGCTCTGAATTATGCTCCTGCATATTGACCATGCTTTCACTGGGGTTACTCTGTCGCCCCCTAGTTAACTCAAGCCACTTCAGCTCTCTTTCTTTGGATTCTTTCAGGCATATTCTTTCTCTGTCTCTCTCTCTCTCTCCTCTTTCTCTCTTTCCTTCTGCTGCCTTTCTTTCTCTCTCTCTTCTCTCCCTATTTCTTCCCTTTCCTTCTGGAAGGCTCTCTCTTTCTCCCTCTCCTGTCTCTCTCTCTCTATCTGTCTTTCCCTGTCTTCTAATTCAAGTTTCCTTTGATCCAATTGTATCTTTTCTAGCAGTACCCTGTCTGGGTCTGCTTCTAACACTGCTTCTGCTTCTTCAGATTCAAGGGGAAAATGGTTGGCCACTAGCCTTAGGAGTTCAGACTTCCGAGCCTTGCCACGTACAGTGATCCCACACTGCTCAGCTATTTTCCTCAACTCCTCCATAGACATAAGAAGGGGGTGGGACCCATCATGCTCTGAAATTATTGAATTCAATGTTCAGTCTGGCAGGCTGCAGTGTCTAATCGGTAAATGAGATGCTGTTCGTCGAGCTTGCGTTGATGTTCACTGGAATCCCAGGACAGAGATGTGAGCACGAGAGCTTATAATATTCATTATAAGCCCACTGACTCCCACAGCTACCTCGACTACACTTCACATCCTGCCTCCTGTAAGGACTCCATTCCATTCTCCCAGTTTCTCCGTCTCAGACGCATCTGCTCTGATGATGCTACCTTCCACGACAGTGCTTCTGATATGTCTTCCTTTTCCCTCAACTGAGGATTCCCCCTCACTGTGGTTGACAGGGCCCTCAACTGTGTCCGGCCCATTTCCTGTACCTCTACCCTCACCCCTTCCCTCCCTCCCAGAACCGCGACAGGGTTCCCCTTGTCCAGACTTTCCACTCCACCAGCCTCCAGATCAAAGGATCATCCTCCGCCACTTCTGCCACATCCAGTGTGATGCCACTACCAAATGTATCTTCCCCTCCCTTCCCCTGTCAGCATTCCGAAGGGATCGTTCCCTCCGTGACACCCTGGTCCACTCCTCCATTACCCCCCACCACCTCGTCCCCGTCCCACGTCACCTTCCCCTGCAATCGCAGGAGGTGTAATACCTGCCCATTTACCCCCTCTCTCCTCACTATCCAAGGCCCCAAACATTGAGAAAATTGAATGAAAACGTGGGAGGCTGGAGTGGGACGAATTGGAGAGCCGGCACAGGCCTGATGGGTAGAATGGCCTCCTTCTGTGCTGTTGGATTCTAGAATGTTCTCTCCGCACTCTGGATTTGTTTTTCTTTAAAACCAAATGGCAAAAGATCTGCAGATGATGGAAATCTGAAGCAAAGTCTTAGAAGTTTGGAGTGTTTCAGGTGAAACACCAATGTAAACCCATAGCATCAGGCAGAAAGAACAGGTCAGTCGCTCTGCTTTATACACTTGTGCTTCTGATACATGGACACCAGTGGGAATCCTCCCTGTCTTCCTCTCTATTTCCAGGTCGCTCTGGTTTCTGCTCACATCGTGGATGATGGACAGACAGCTGCAATGGAAGCATTAAATGTTCATCCTTCAGAAAGGGGCAAAGGAATTGGACGGCTGATTTACAAACACATTCTCCAGTGTGTAAGAGCGAGGTACCCGGAGGTGAAGAACCAGAGCGGTGTCACAGGGCAAGACATTTTCAAGGGATTTCATCCACGAGGCAAACAGGTGCGATTAACATGCAGCTAAACTCTCACATAGATTTGCATTGATTAGCATAATGATTTCACCTGGAATATTTTAACAAACCCCAGTAATAAACAAATTCTGTTATACTGGAAAATAGTTTCAGATGAGGTTTGACAGAAAAGGTTTGTCAGAAATGCATATTTTACAAGAAGGAGATAGTGAGAGATTCTCTGAATATTTTTACTATTAAACATTCCACTGGTGAATAATATAGAATCATCGAATGATAACAGCACAGAAGGAGGCCATTCAGCCCATCATGTCCGTGCAGGCTCTCTGCAAGAACAATTTAGTCCGTCCCACTCTCCCCTCCCTTTCCTCGTAGCCCTGCTGATATTTCCTCCATCACCCTCTCAGCTCCTGAATTCCAGATCGTAACCACTGGCTGTGTGTAAATAAAATAATTCCTCATGTTGCCTTTGATTCTTTTGCCATTCACTTTAAATCATTGTCCTCTCGTTCTTGACCCCTCTGCCAATAGGAACAGTTTCTCCCAATCTACTCTGTCTAGATCCCTCATCATTTTGAACACCTCTATCAAATCTCCTCTCAACCTTCTCTTCTCGGAGGAGAACAGCCCCAGCTTCTCCAATCTATCCACGTAACTGAAGTTCCTCATCCCTGGAACCATTCTCGTGAATCTTTTCTGCATCCTCTCTAAAGCCTTCACATCCTTCCTAAATGTAGTGTCCAGAATTGGACACAATACTCCAGTTGAGGCCAAACTAATGTTTTTATAAGGATCCTTCATAACTTCCTTGTCTTTCGACTCGATGCTTCTATTTATAAAGCCCAGGATCCCATGTGCCTTATTACCCACTTTCAATGCTTTGTGTACACATAGCCCCCTGGTCCCTCTGTTCCTGAAGCCCCTTTAGAATTGTACCCTTTATTTTGTATTGCCTCTCCTCGTGCTCCTGACCAAAATGTATCACTTTGCATTAAATTTCATGTATTTAATATTTAATCCTCATCTCACATTTCATCACTAACCCTTTCCCCGATATCTTTTGTTTCCAGTCCTTGATTTCTCTTCGATTTCCATCAATAAATGTTCCCACTTTGAAGAGTGAGCTGATCAGTAACATGAAGAAAAGTGGGGCTGAATATTGGGAACCGATCTCCCTGCAACCAGATGAAGTGAGGTCGGTATTCCTGAACAGAACCGTAATTGACACAGTGCTGCCGGGCAGGAGAATCGTTCACAGAGGAGGCGTATTCAAACCACTGGAGAGCAACCTGGATATTTTACTGAAGCGGGATATCAGCTGGATAGCAGATAGAAAGGAGAACACACGTGCTGTGAGTTTGGGCACAGCTCCCTACAGAGATCCAATGGGAAACTATGTTTACAGAATAGACATGTTTGGGAAAGATTTATCAGCTGTGAAAAGTGTCTTCCTCTCTCAGCTGCAAAACCTGCCTCCTTTACAAGGCAATGTAATCTGCCTACTGCCTGTAAATCCATCGCTGTCCCCCCAGATGTGGGAATTCTGTACCAAGGAACTGGGGCTTCAGAAAGGGAAACAATATTGGAAAGATGAGTTTATAGCAGAGGGGGATATATTCCAAATTCTGACTAGATTTTAATCAGACCAAACATAGACTCCGACTGACTGTCCCTCCTTCCCCAATATGTTGCAATCTAGGCAACGGTTTCATTGTCTGCACAATCATAGTCATATTCCTGCAATTGTACTGTAGACCTGTGCCCCAAAATAAGCCATGCCCCATTACAGCTACAACACTGGCATCTACCCGGCAATGTGTAAAATTGCCCAGGTATGTCCTGTACACAAAAAGCAGGACAAGTCCAACCCGGCCAATCACCGCCCCATCAGTCTACTCTCGATCATCAGTAAAGTGAGGGAAGGTGTCGTTAACAGTGCTATCAAGCGGCACTTGCTTAGCAATAATCTGCTCACTGATGCTCAGTTTGGGTTCTGCCAGGGCCACTCAGCTTCTTACCTCATTACAGCCATGATTCAAACATGGACAAAAGAGCTGAACTCTCGAGGTGAGGTATCATCAAGGCAGCATTTGACCGAGTATGGCATGAAGGAGCCCTAGCAAGACTGGAGTCAATGGAAATCAGGGGTAAAACTCTCCACTGGATGGAGTCATACCTAGTGAAAAGGAAGATGGTTGTGTCTGTTGGAGGTCAATCATCTCAGTCCCAGGACATCATTGCATGAGTTCCTCAGGGTAGTGTCCTCGGCCCAACCATCTTCAGCTGCTTCATCAATGACCTTCCTTCAGTCATAAGGTCAGAAGTAGGGATGTTCGCTGATGATTGCACAATGTTCAGCACCATTTGCGACTCCTCAGATACTGAAGCAATCCGTGTAGAAATGCCTGTGTAGACAACATCCAGGCTTGGGCTGATAAGTGGCAAGTAACATTCGTGCCATACAAGTACCAGGCAATGACCATTTCCAACAAGAGAGAATCTAACCATCACCCCTTGACATTCAATGGAATTATAATCACTAAATTCCCTGCTATCGACATCCTGGGGGTTATCATTGACCAGAAACTGAACTAAAGTAACCATATAAATACCGTAGCTACCAGAGCAGGTCAGAGGCTGGGAATCCTGAGGTGAGTAACTCACCTCCTGACTCCCCAAAGCCTGTCCACCATCTACAAGGCACATGTCAGGAGTGTGATGGAATACTCTCCACTTGCCTGGATGGGTGCAGCTCCAATAACACTCAAGGAGCTCGACACCATCCAGGACAAAGCAGCCCGCTTGATTGGCACCCCATCCATACACATTCACTCCCTCCACCACCGTCGCACAGTGGCAGCAGTGTGTACCATCTACAAGACGCACTGCAGCAACGCGCCCAGGCTCCTTCGACAGCACCTTCCAAACCTGTGACCTCTACCACCTAGAAGGTCAAGGGCAGAAAATGCATGGGAACACCAGCACCTGCAAGTTCCCCTTCAGGCCACACACCATCTTGACTTGGAACTATATCGCCGTTCCTTCACTGTCGCTGGGTCAAAATCCTGGAACTCCCTTCCCAACAGCACTGTGGGAATACCTATCCCTAATCACCACTGCCAGATTGAAACTCTCTTCTCCTTTTTATTATTTCTCAATGTTGTGGGAATTGTGTTTCATCCTCAATTCTCATCTGGAATAAAGTGAGGTGAGATTGTAAGTCCATGAGAGCAGAAACTATAGCTCCAAAAGTTGACAAGGGGGCTTTGGGACACGGAGTGCGGTCACTGCTCCTTTCCACATCCCACTTTATCATCTCTAACTTTGGAGTCCCAAATCCGCATGGTTCAAGTCTTTTCATTCTTTCTTGGGATGTGGGCATCACTGACAAGGCCAGCATTTATTGCCCATCCCTAATTGCCCTTGAACTGAGTGGCTTGCCAGGCCATTTCAGAGGGCAGTTCAGAGTCAAGCACATTGCTGTGTGTCTGGAGTCACATGTAGGTCAGACCAGGTCAGGATGGCAGATTTCCTTCCCTCAAGGGCATTCATGAACCAGATGGGCTTTTACAACAATCGATGATAGTTTCATGGCACCGTTACTGAGACTACCTTTTGATTCCAGATTTTTGTGAATTAATTGATTTTTTAATTGTTTAATTGAATATTTAATTTCCACCAGCTGCCATGGTGGCATTTGAATCCATGTCCCTAGGTCATTAGCCTGGGCCTCTGGAGTACTAGTTCAATGACATTTCCACTTCCACCACCGTCTCCCATGTGCCTGAAGACATTATGTACGGAGGAGCAGCAGTCAGATGCCTCTTCAGCTCCTGAGACACGAGGAGCACACGTTCAGTTTGATTAACATATTAAGTTGTGAAAACCGGTCTTTTATTGCGGCCACGGTGAAATTCTGGTTGTTGTGAATTGCATGAGAGTCTCTAATTCTGGAACATGAGATTATCAAATCAATAATTTGAAGTGATTTATGACTTTAACCTCTTATAGGGACCAAACCAAATCAGGAGTACATCCCTATGAATCTCCTTTAATCAAGTTCAAACCAGACAAATTCTCAGACACTTATTTGGGTCCAAAGAATTGTACTAGGTTTCCCTCAAGAAAAGAAAACCAACAGAGAATATTACCATCTTTCGGATAGCCTACTTTTAATAATTATGGCTAAGTCATAAATATCCCAGATATTGTCAGGGTCTGGGAACTCTCTTCAATACGTATCTCTCCACTTAAAGAGACACAGAGAGGGGGTTCTTTGCAGTTGTATACAGAATGTTACATGTGGCAATTTATTAAATTATTTAATAAATATATAAATGTTAACATGCAATACACGTCTAAGTGGATAAGTATATTACAATATTAAATATTACTAAAAGATGTAACACAATCTTATTTCTAACATAGAATCCAAAAGTTTAACCTTGCTAATGTTACAGCAAAATATCTTTGAATATCCCGAATTTCCATCAAAATTTAAAGTAAAAATTTTACCTTAAATTCCCCGTAGTTGAGAAGCATTTTTGAGGATTCAACATTTCTAATCTTTGCTTCAAACTTCTCATGTTTTTACTGTTTCTGAAGTGTCATCTGACTTTTAGCATATAGGCGTTACCTTCCTGTGTGTGTTTTCCTTGTTTTTTAAAATCCATATCTTTACCATCTCCACTTAATGTTTTACTGGAGTTCTCTTGCTCTTGAAGTTGTGAGCATTTATCTGGTCAAAATGTTTATAATTGTGTTTACCTGACCTCTTGTTCCTGTGAGTACTCTTGATTGCCTTTTTTATTGTAGTTTGAACTTCCCTTGTGGGTCAATCTGTCGACATTTACCAACACCATCAATTAGTTAAATTTATGGTTACCTGTTACTGATATGACGCAGGATATTTCAATGTGCAAGTTTATCTACCAAGTCCCTCGCAACAGAGGCACTGAAATGGATTCTCCAACTTAAAAGTTTGCAACAGGGACCTCGAAATTTCTAAGTCTACCTTCTTAAAGGGGAATGTCAGTGAGTCTTGAAACCCTAACCATTCACTCAATCTTTAATTCTAAGAGGTATAATATATTAAGTATGCTGAAAATATATCTACTCCAGCCTATTATCCCTGTATTCCATCACAAATTGGCATTTTGGAATTTCTAAGCTATTTCACAGAGTCGACAATTTGTGTTGATTCTGATTGTTTAATTACCTTGATGCTTCTGGAATGTGTGACCAGAAGAAAAAGTTGGGGAGAGAGTGTGTGTGCGTGTGTAAGTGGATTGTGCTACAGAATTGGTCCACGGTGTGCTTGAAGTTTCTAAGTTTTCATAAAAGCTGCATGAAGCTGTGTGACACAGGCAGGTATTGATTGATGGTGTCTGCATTTGACTTCTTTTGAAATGCAAAGAAAATAACTATAGAATGGGTAAACCTAATGAGCATTAATGCTGTGGAGGTCGAGTGTCTGGAGTGTGCTAGGGATGGTTTTCTGGTGCAGTATGTTGTGGAACCGAATAGGGAACAGGCTATTTTACATCTAGTATATGTGATGAGAAAGGGCTAATTAATAATCTTGTTGTAAAAGAACCTTTAGGGATGAGTGACCATAATATTACATTATGTTTGAAAGTGAGGTAGTTCAATCTGAAGCCAGGGTGTTAAATTTGAACAAAGGGAATTTTGAAGAATAAGGGCCTAAGTGGCTGAGGTGGATTGGGAAAATACATGAATACACATGACAGTACATAGGCATTACAGACAGAGTCAGGAGAATTTATAATGGGGAATAGAGAAATGGCAGAGAAGCTAAATGATTACTTTGTGTCTGTCTTCACTGAGGAAGATACAAGAAATCTCCCGGAATTAGAGATCCAAGGGATTAGGGAGAATGAGGAATTGAAGGAAATTAGTATTAGTAAGCAGGTTGTATTGGAGAAATTAAGGGGCTGAAGGTTGATAAGTCCTCAGGACCTGATATTCTACATTCCAGAGTGTTGAAAGAGGTAGCTATTCAGATAGTGAATGCATTGGTGATCACCTTTCAAAATTCTATAGATTCTGGATTGGTTCCTGCAGATTGGAAGGTAGCAAATAAGAAGGAAGGGAGAGAGAAACAGGGAATTACAGACCTGTTGGGGAAAAGCTATAATCTTTTCGAAAGGATGTGATAAAGGGACACCGGGAAATAATGATCTGATTGGGCATACTCAACATGGAGTTATGAATGGGAAATCATGTTTGACAAACCTCTTGGAGTTTTTTTGAGGATGTTACTAACAGAATTGATAAAGGGGAGTCGGTGGACGTAGTATACGAGGATAAGCAGAAGGCTTTTGATCAAGTCCCCCACAGGAGGTTGGTTAGTAAAATTAAAGCACATGGGATAGGAGGTAATATACTGGCTTGGATTAAGGATTGGTTAACAGGCAGAAAACAGAAAGTAGGAATAAATGGGGCATTCTCACGTTGGCAGGCTGTGACTAGTGGGGTGCCGCAGGGATCAGTGCTTGGGCCTCAGCTGTTCACAATATATATCAATGATTTGGATGTGGGGACCAAATGTAATATTTCCAAGTTCGCGGATGACACAAAGCTAGGTGGGAATGTGTGTTGTGAGGAAGATGCAAAGCGGCTTCAAAGGGATTTGGACAGACTTAGTGAGTGGGCAAGAATGTGGCAGATGGAATAGAACGTGGGAATTGTATAGAACCTTGGTTAGACAGCACCTGGATATTATTACCATCGAGGGAGTGTAACAGAAATTCCCCACACTTTTTCCTGGCATGATGGGACTGTCCTATGAAGAGAGATTGGGGAAACTGAGCCTGTATTCTCTCGCATTTCAAAGAATGAGAGGTGATCTCATTAAGTATTTTGTAAGTTTCAAAGGGATAGACAGGGTAGATGCAGCTAGGATGTACGTATGGACCAGGGTTTCCCTCATGCTGCAGAGGTTACATGCCATCTACACTCTAACTTGTCCTGGGAGTGTTAGATGGGACAGAGTCGAGGGAGATTTACTCTCTAACCCCACGCTCACATCTAACTACAAAGACCATTCAGCTGCTTCTGCTACTTCCTAGCAACATGTTTGGCCTGCTGGGCTAAAGGATCACCTGACACCCTGCCCTAAAATGTATCTTCCTCTATCTTCCCTCAGTGCCACTCCAAGCTCATCTTGTCTGACACCCCACCTCATCTTCTCAACCCTATTCCCACTAAACTGCAAACCACCCAATTTCCCTTCTCGGCCCCTAAATTAGCTGATACTTGCTTCTCATTTGTTCCACTCCCCTTCACATCTGCCATCATTACCCCCCCCTTCTCAAGCAAGCTGACCCCTCTGTCCTTGTAATCTACCTCTCTCTCCATCACCAACATCCTTGAACATGACACCTCCCATATTGAGTTCCAGACAAATGGGACCCCCATGTTTGTCATCACTCCAATTAGCAGTACGGCGATCGCAACACCAGAATGGCTCATCAAAAACATAATGGAATGTTGCAACCGTGATAAACTATCCCTCCGTCATTCCTGACCTAGCTGCAGTCTGCCAGGAGCAACCACAACCTGCTTCTCCAATTCCTCTCCCTCATTGGGCAGCTGCTTTAAAGTCACCTGCTTCTATTCTTAGCAATCCAGTCCGAGCCATAGGAACATCTACTCGTGCTACTCCAGAAACACTTTCCAGTGTGGCACAAGGTTCGATCAGCTCCCTCTTATTTATTGGCATGCTGCCCCTTGGTGATCTAAAGACAGTCAGTTTCCACATATATGTTGATAACATCCAGTTCTACCTCACCACCTCAAGTCTCGTTCCAGGCTGATACCAGTGATTAGATACATTAAATGAGTCAATTAAGAGGATCCAGTGACAAATGAGCTACCAGATACAAGTATCATTGCTTTATTGATCATTTGACAATGATCAGAGTTTGCTCGCGTTTCCTGCACAGCATGATGGTGCAGCAGGCAACGGAAGACCTTGAGGATGGAGTTTACGTTCACTGCCGGACTGATGGAGACCTTTCCAACCTCAGGCGTCTTCAGACTCACACAAAGGTACAGGAAAAACTCATCTGTGAACTTCTTTACGCCGATGACTTGCTCTCCTGGCCCCCAGTCAGTCAGTCAGACCTGCAACACAAAACACATGTTTCCAAGCAGTGTGGAATTCAGACACAAACAGATCATCCATGATCTCATTGATGGCAGAGCAGGCTCGAGGGGCTGAATGGCCTGCTTCTGCTCCTAATTCATAGGTTCGTAGGAGGTCGTGGAATCGGAAGGGAAAGCGGGACGGGGAATGCCTGTCGCCGTTCCCGACTCCATCTGGTTCAACCGGGGGGGGGGGGGGGGGGGGGGAAGAGGAGAATGGTGGAGGATGGCATTCCTGCCCTGAGCCCCAATGGGTTGGGAGTCCCTCCAGCACGTGGGAAGTCTACCCAGTAAAAGCTGTCGTCCTCCATGTGGGCTTGGGTTATGGGGAGCCCTCCTGATCAGGCACCCTGTGGCCCATGGAGGGGACACCCGGTGGAGGGCTGCCCCCACTGAAACACCCTCCACTCTGCCCTCGCCAACAACCCCCTTACCACCCAGCCTGACTGGCCCCGGTCAGCTTGACCCCACTTCCCTGGGTTCTGGGACCTGTTCCATCTTGTTGCTCCTGGCCGGGTGCAGTCCCAGCAGTGACCACTCCTCCCAGTGTCACCACTGCGGCTGGTGAGCTGCTGGCCCTCCAAAAACTACCACTAGGTGGCAGTGCTGTGGCACATGCACAAATGCCTCTAAAACGTCATGGACTGCGACTTCTGGATGCCAGGACTAAAGATGGTGCTGCTCAAATAGTCACACAGAGACAACCTGACAAACACGTCACATCACAATGGCTGAGTAAGAGAGAACGCCTGAATAATCTATTAAGTTTAGCTCCCTTTAACACCCCACATGAAGTTTTTTTTTTTAATTCTTTCACGGGATGTGGGTGTCATAGGCCAGGCCAGGCCAGCATTTATTACCCATCCCCAATCACCCTTGCACTGAGTGTTAGAGTTAACCACATTGCTGTGGATCTGGAGTCACATGCAGGCCAGACCAGGTAAGGACAGCAGATTTCCTTCCCTAAAAAAAGAAAGGGAATTAGTGAACCAGATGGGTTTTTAAACAGACAATGGTTTCATGGCCATCATTAGACTAGCTTTTTAATTCCAGATTTATTAATTGAATTCAAATTCCACCTTCTGCTGTGGTGGGATTTGAAGCCATGTCCCCAGAGAAATACCCTGGGTCTCCAGGTTACTAATCCAGTGATAATGCCACGAGGCCACCACCTCCCCATAATCTCTATCTATCCTATCAAACCCTAACATTTAACAGGCCCTTGATTAGGTCATTCTTCCAATCATCTTCACAGGTTTGTGCAACTAGCCCTCAACTTAACCCTGGTCAACCTGTGCTACAACCCAACCAAATCCAGCAGTATCCTTCCCAGATGTAGTGCCCAAAAATTTATGTAGTACTCCAAAACATTGGAGTTTGGACAAAGTACACTGCAACTGAACCATCAGCCATTCCACTTTGTGACAAGCTTATATTCAGCAAAATGTTTGCTATAGTTTATTAAAATAAAGGACTTGGACCTTCAAATCTCATTGGTGAGAATTTGACTTAAATTTTTAATCTTCAGACTTGAGTGAAGAATTTCAGTCAGCTGCAGTTGTCACTCTGCCCATCCACTTAGTGCCCCTTTTGGAACTTCCTGCTCTCATTGGCACAGGAGATCACCTGCAAACTTGGATATAACACATCAAGATTCCTTCATGTAACATTAGCCAGTACAGACTGTAGAACCCGAGGGATCACCACTGGTCACATCCCAGTCAATATAAACACTTAGTATCTCCCAAAAAACCACATCCAAGTGGAAAAGGCTGCCTCAGTCTTCCAGGGAACCTTTGAGGTCCACAGACAACATGCCAAACAACTCACTTGGTAGTAACTTCAAAATCCAATTAGGCTTTGACAGTTAGAGAACTTGACCAAGCAACTCAGCTAAACTGCTCATCCTCCCCAATGCTTGTAGCTTCCCACAAGTGACAGTCAGTCGAATGCCCATATGAAAAAAAAAACCTAAGCTGTCAATGAAAGCCAAAAGGAAACTAACAACCAGCCTCAACTCTGCACAGCAATGCCCTTAGGTTGTAGAAAACCACAGGGATATGGGACATTGACATGAACTCAGGTGGAGAGGATACATCCATGGACCTCAGAATGTTGACCTTTATTGGCCAACCAGACAGCTCCTCTAACTGGTGGATAAATCTCAGCAACATGGGACTGAGATGCAGCTGAATAGATAAATCAGCTCAGATCGGATTCATTTCACTAATCCTTCTTATAGGTCAGGCTGCAACTTGACAAATCCAAACCCGAAATAGGTTCGGGAGAAATTGGTCTATTTCACAATTAGAAGAATGCTCCAGTATCACTGAACTGGGCTGTTGTTCATTGGACTTACACGAAATAAATAGAAAAAGATACAAGTATCATTGCTTTATTGATCATTGGAGAACTGGAGTTTGCTTGCGTTTCCTGTACAGGAACAAAGCAATCAATGAAGCAGAGATCAGACAGACAGCTGTCACAGTCAGGGCCACAATCAGGACCACCTCAGACTTCACACCTACAAAGCAATGAGAAACCAATGGTTAGTGAAGGAAACACTGAAGGAAAAATGGAAACTAGCAGTCAGCCAACTCACCACCTGGAGACCTCGCCTGCAGCCTTCGCTCAACCTCATTCAAGGACTCCGTTGCCAGGTCAGTCACCTCAGTATCCAGAATGAGCAGGGGTCCAAGTGAGGCCTCACCCTCCCACTTCAATCCAGCTTCACTCTCTGCAATATCAAACATGCCAGTTAGAGGGGGTAAAGGGAGACCTCCCACATCTAGAGGATCAATGTCCTACCAGCTTCAGGTACAAGATCCCTCCTTCCTCTGGAAAGAAATCGGAACTCCCTTGTGGCACCACAGTTACCCACATGGCAACAGGCACAAATGTCATTGTTGGATTCCTCCAATGGGGTCCAGCTAAACAAGAGAAAGTTGCTCAACCAGGTTGTCCATCACCTTTCCATACAACATCCCTCAGGAGAGAAAAGGGAACTTACACATTCTGCATCTTCTGGAAAGTACAAGCTTTGTTCATGGAATCTCTCCGATCCACTGCAGCAACTTTCAGGTGACAGGTGATGAAAATCTGAGGGATAAATTTCAACACAAGTCATTTAGTCACTCCCTCCAAACATGGAGGACCCAATGATCAGATTCCTCTTACCAAGGAACGGTCATCTCCAAAGAAGCGGAAAGCATCCAGGTCAAACCGGAGCTTGTCCAGCTCACGCTCGTCTCTTGGCAACACGAAGGTTGAAAAGGAGTCCTCAGCTTTGCTGTCCAGGAGGCAACTGGAGAAAGATTCAAAAAAGGGACATGAATTGAATCAAGTGAAGCCATTGAGATGGGACCAACTGGAGAAAGCAGAGAGCTCCTTACCCATTATAGTCAATGATGCTGTATCTCTGGGAGGAATCCTTGTCTGGGCTCAATGTAGCTACACAGTGGTCAATGTAGAGCTTCAGGGGCATGTGGTTGGTCATTGAAACAGAGGCCTCAATGTGAATGAGGTCACCCAGGTAGTAGACAGTCGAGGTGCGCTCTGTAAGCCAGTCATCTGAAGTACAAGAGGACAAGGGTTGGAGACAGTGGGTACAACTCCCAGTGGGTGAGTACAGGAAATCACTCCCCATCCACCCATCACATACCATTCATTAGGCGCAGAGAGAATGACAGATGCCCTTCTCCAGACTTGGTGGAGCTGAATGGGATCCAGGTGGGCTTGATGGGGTTACTGCTCACATTCCCCTTCCTGGAAGGACAGGAGAGTCATTTTAGGACAACTTCAGAGAACTTGCATTGGACTGAAAATTCATTAATAAAAATCACTCATCTATGACCTAAAATAATGACACTCGATGGGAACGACAGCTCCATTTGTTCTCACAATGACAGATCCATGATACTGGGGGGTGTGGTTCAGGTGGGTGGTGTAGACCAGGAAATCTCCAGCCATCTGAAAGACATCATATTGAAGCAGGGAGATCAGACCAAAAAAGGAAAATACTCTGTACAGGAGTTAAGAATGAAGTGATCCTAACAAAACAGTTCTTAGTGGGCTTGACAGGGTAGTGCTGAGTCAGTTCCCCAACTGACTAGTAAAGTTAAGAAGTGTAGACTCAGATACAGGGTCACTTGCAGTTGCCGTGATTAAAAAAAGCTTCATTCAAAAAACCATGAATCTTTGGAATTCTCTACCCGAGACAGACAAATCCTCATGGATGATATTCAAGATGGATGGATATCTTTTTGGGCATAAAATGAATCAGAATGAGATGAGGACATGGAATTTGAGGAGAAGTTTAAGCACAATCTTAAAAGCAGCTAGAGGGGCTGTACAGCATGTTGCTCTGGAGAATTAACACAAGTAAAAAGGAGAGACTGTGAGCACACGAACTAAACAAAATAAAAGTGAAGCTGTCCTTTTGGGCCATTCCCTTAACAGCCACAAGTTACAGCAATTTAGAGCTCAGAAATAAACCAGTCTTGAAGCAGGGCTGCACGTAATCCAGTTACAGGGAAAGCAGGAAATGTGGCATCAAATCTAATTTTTCATTCCGTTCATTGAAGAGTCAACCAGATTAAATAAAACTGGACTGAAACTGAAGATTCAAGTTCAGTTTAATGAGGGGCAGTAGAACTGAAAAGACTCATTAATGAGGATAAGAAAAACAGGAAAGCTTGAAGAGACCAAAGAGAAGGTTCAAAACCAATTGGGCTGATAATACAAGGTGGGAAAGAAGGAGAGACTGGATAAAACAAAAGTACAATACACAACTAACAAGATTGAAGTTTGATAATGCAGGAGACAGACAACTCAATGACATTTCACAATGTATTGGAATGAAGAGTTAGCAACAATCTACACACCCAGCTTAGAGCAAGAGTCAAGGACTCATTACCTGTAATCTGCTGCCACACTCATGGAGCCCATAGTCAAAGAGGACAGTGTGGTTCTGAGAGTAGATCCTGGTCGGCCGACAACCTGCTGTCCCCAGGGTCAGGTCAGCAGCTTTAATCAGGTGCCTGGTTCCAAATAAATCCATCTGGACCCTGACCAGCAGGTTCTGCTCTCCACACTGCACCATCACAGTCTGCAGTGGAGACACACTTCGACCCTCAGACACATGGAAACGGGAACCAAAGGGAGACCCAGTTGGAGGGACTCTCTGAGGCACAGGGGTGGCTTTCACTCTTCTCCATGGAAACCTCTGGTCTCGAAACTGTTGCCAAGTATCAGAGCAACAGACAATTCCAAATAACACCAGCACTGGGAACAAACCCCTCATTACAAAATCCCCCATGATACCAAACAACTCAACCATCGCTTCATCCACCAACCAGCTCCTTTTATACACACAACCTGCAGTCACCTGACACCAATGATCCCAGAAGCAGCAACATTGAGCCAATTAACCAGCCCCAATCTCCACAATTTACACCCAATGGCAGAACCCATGGATTCATTGCCAGGCGGGCCTATTTTATTTAGACCAATAGGAGTGACTCTGAGTTTCCCCATGTCACCTGACACAAATCAGCTCCACGATTGCTCATTTTGATGGAAACTATTCATACAATAATCTAGAATTATCTGGCCAATGTCACATTCCTGATTGTGGGATCTTGCTGTGCACAAATTGGCTGCCATGTTTCCTCCATTACAACAGCGACTACACTTCAAAAGTTGTTTTATTGGCTATAAAGCGCTTTGGGATGTCCTGTGCTCGTGAAAGGTGCTATATGAATGCAAGACTTTCTTTTTTTCAAACAACTCTCTGGTTAAGCCTCAGTTGGAGCATTGTGTCCAATTCTGGGCACCGT
Source organism: Heterodontus francisci (assembly GCF_036365525.1). NCBI lineage: Eukaryota > Metazoa > Chordata > Chondrichthyes > Heterodontiformes > Heterodontidae > Heterodontus > Heterodontus francisci. The sequence goes on along the minus strand of NC_090418.1, from coordinate 11,032,178 downwards.
ACTTTAGGAAGGATGTCAAAGCCTTGGAGAGGGGTCAGAGTTTCAGGATGATACCAGGAATGAGGGAATCAGTAATGTGGAGAGACTGGAGAAACTGGGATTGGTCTCCTTAGAGCAGAGAAGGTTAAGGGGAGATTTAAATCGAGGTGTCCAACATCGTGAGGGGCTTTGATAGAGCAAGTAGGGAGAAACCGCTCCCTCTGGGAAGTGGGTGGGTCACCAGAGGACACCGATTTCAAATAATTGGCTAAAGAACTCGAAAGGTAATGAAGAGAAACTCCTGCCTCCGGAGGCTTGTTCTGATCTGGAACAGATGATCTGAAAGGATGGTACAATCTGATTCCATTGGAACTATCAAAAGGCAATTGGGCAGGTACATGAAGAGAACTAATTTACAGGGTTATGGGGAAAATGCTGGGATGTGGGACGAAATTGGAGAACTCTTTTAAAGAGTCAGCACAGGCACGATGGGCCGAATGGCCTCCATCTGTAGGGTAAGATTCTATAATTGTATGATTCTAGGATACTCCACAAAGGATCAGGCTGTAACTTTGAAGTCTTGGACTGGATTGTTGTTTTCCATTTGTTTCCTACAGGAAAGCATTATGATTTTGAGAGGGTGCATCTCAGTACTTTGGCATTTAAGACGCACTGTGGATTTTCAGCCTCTGTCGCACAATGACCTCCTTCTGTGCTGGGATAGTCTATGAAATCATAGGATAGTTCAGCACGAGTCTGTGCCGGCTCTTCCGAAGTGCAATCCAGTAAGTCCCATTCCCTGGCTCTTTCCCCGTATCCGCCATTATTTCCCTTCAGGGCTTCTGTCAGTCCGGCACTGACGTCATGATGGAGCCCAATTCTGAGGCCTTAGAGTTTATTTCAAACCAGTTAAAGTTTCTCCCTATTATTTACTACCTTTTGTTGGTCCATAAGATCACCTCTTAGACAGGTCGGAAAGCCCAAGTCTCTCCCGACTTTCCTCGTAACGCAGAACCCCGCTGCTAGGAATCCACCTCGTGGTTTTTATCCGCACTGTCTCCGATGTTTGATTCTCCTCCAATGGGAGCAATTCTGTATTGGATACTTCCAACGAGGTCATCGGACCCAGCACCAAGAAGAATAGGGACTGGTTTGATGAAAATGACAAGGAGAAAGGTCAGCTCATCAGGGTCACCCGGCTCAGCCAGCCAGTCAAGAGAAAAAGACAGCCGACCGTCAAGCATGCAGCACCCTACAATGCAAACTGAGGAACATCCACAATGACTGGTGGATCACACTTGTGGAAATAACTCAACTGTACGCTGAAACTGGCCACATAAGAAGTTTCTACGAAACATTAAAATCTATCTATGGACCAGCAAATCAAATCCAAAACCCCCTGAGGAGCACCGATGGCAAGACCCTACACACCGACAAGGAGTCAGTCCTGGAACGCTGGTCAGAGCACTTTGAAACTCTCTTCAGCACCAAGTGCACAGTGCATGATACTGCCATCAAACACATCCAACAACAGCCTGCCAAAGAAGAACTGGGTGAGAGCCCAACTCTGGAGGAAACTGTGACCGCCATCAACTAGACGAAGAACAACAAAGCCCCCAGAGCCGGTGGAATTCCACCCGAAGCCTTAAAACAAGGTGGCCCTGCCCTCTACACCAAGCTCCAGGAGTGTTTCACGGCCTGCTGGGGACAGGGCAGGATTCCACGGGATGTTCGTGCTACCGTTATCATCACCTTGTACAAAAACAAAGGAGAAAAATCAGACTGCTCCAACTACCGTGGGATCAGCCTCCTTTCTATTGCTGGGAAGATCCTGGCTGGAATACCTTTGAGCAGGCTTGTGCCTACCATTGCGGAAGAAAACCTCCCAGAGAGCCAGTGTGGTTTCAGAGCAAACAGCGGCGCCACAGACATGGTATTTGCACTCAGACAATTACAAGAAAAGTGTCTTGAGCAAAACAAAGGCCCATACGTCACTTTCGTCGACCTCACCAAGGCATTCGAAACTGTGAACAGAGATAGACTTTGGAAAGTCCTGGTAAAACTTGGATGTCCACCCAGGTTCCTGGCCATGGTGAAGCAGTTTCATGAAAATCAGTACGGACAAGTCAAGCAAAACAACGACCTCTTGAGTCCCTTCCGTATCTCCAATGTGTGCTGGCCCTGACCCTATTCACCATCTTTTTCAGCATGATGCTGCAAAGGGTGCTGCATGCTTGACGGTCGGCTGTCTTTTTCTCTTGACTGGCTGGCTGAGCTGCAGAAGGCAACGGAAGACCTTGAGGAGGGAGTTTACATTCACTGCTGGACTGATGGAGATCTTTTGAACCTCAGGCGTCTTCAGGCTCACACAAAGATACAGGAAAAACTCATCCGTGAACTTCTTTTCGCCGATGACTGTGCTCTCCTGGCCCACAGTCGGTCAGACCTGCAACACATAACAACACGTTTCCAAGGAAGCACAACTCTTCGAACTAAAAATCAGTGTGAAGAAAACTGAAGACCTGCGTCAGCCTGCACCCCAAGAAGAATATAGACCACCGAGCATGGTCATCGAGGGAACCGAGCTGAATGCCGTCAAGCAATTTACTTATTTGAGGAGTGTCATCTCGTTTGATGCCACCATAGACATGGAAGTGGACTATAGGCTTTCAAAAGTAAACAGTACATTTGGCAGACTATACCAATGTGTGTGGAGCAACCACAGCCTCAGAGCAAAGACCAAATTCAAAGTGTACAAACTCAAAGTCCTCACCACCCTTCTGTATGGCACCAGGTCATGGGTCCTATACCGCCATCATGTACGCCTTCTAGACCACCTCCATCAGTGCTGCGTCCACAGCATCCTCAAGATCCGCTGGCAGGACTGCATCACAAACATTGAAGTCCTGGAAACAGCCAATATCACCAGCATCAAGGCCATCCTCCTGCAAAGCCAACTGTGATGGGTGGGTCAGGTTAGTCAGATGGACGACAGTCGCCTGCCCAAGATCATGGTGTACGGGAAGCTGACCACTGGTAAAAGGAACAGAGGGGGCCCATGCAAATGTTTCAAGGACTCCCTGAAGAAGTCCCTCTCTGTGTGCCACATCGACCATCGCCAGTGGGAAGTGCAGACCATAGATCGTGATGCCTGGAGATGCTACATCAAGAGGGCTACAGACACCTCTGAGACTGAGCGAAGAACCAGCATGAAAGAGAAAAGGAGGAGAAGGATAGATCCAATTACCCCCAGCAGCCACTACACCTTCACTTGTACCCACTGTGGGAGAATCTGCTGATGACGGAAAGGCCTGACCAACCACCAGCTTGCCTGCAACCGGTGGGTACAACCTTCCCAAAATCTTCATCAGCGAGGAAATGCCAAGAGGAATGGGAGCAATTCCCTTGCAGTGTAATGAAAGGAATTAAATTGACACATTGTGTGGGATCACATATTGAAGCTAATGATGAGGAATTATTTCATTAGAACTGAACTGAGCTTGTTACAGGATAAACTCGTTTCCCAACTACATTGCTGTTATCAGAACAGTCAATCAGGAATAACAAGTTACTTTGCATTTTTTCTCAAATGGCAGCTTCACATTGCCCGCTGGTAAGATTCTCTCAGTTATTCTGTCTCACTCACTGCCAAGCTTTTCTGTACAGCTGCCAAGTCTGACGAATCCTAATCTATTCCCTCAGGTATTTTTTACCAGCCCTTCCTACAGTTTCAAACTCTGCTCTGAGATATAACTGGCTCGACTGCAGGCTCTGAAAGGGGTGCCGAGTGCTGTTTGCTGGTCTGTTCCAAATATCATTGAATCTAATTCAAATTAACCAGCACATCGATCGCAGGGAGCTGTGTTTGTTGGATCAGTATTCGACACGACAGAGAAAGATTCGAGAATATGGAGCGCTGTCTCTCAGCTTCCTACAGGTAATTGTTTTATTGGGTACCAGACACCAGGTAGATTCTGTAACACAGACAGTAAAGGGGAAATCGTTGGCTCTGTGTATTCTCTTTCTCTGTAAGCCATCTTTCTCTCTCACGCTGCTGATCCTATCTCCCAGTTTGTCCGTTTGATTTCTCCTTATGAATAAACCTCTCTCACTTTTTCTCAATGTCCTTTCTATCCTGCCCTTATCCCTCTCTTTCTCCACACTAACACCTCGATATTTGAGGGTTAATGCAATGTTGAACTCCATAGATCAGAACAGCAAGAAATTGTAATCAAACTCTGGTCAGATCACAGCTTGAGGACTACGTTCAGTTCTGGTCAATGAAACACCAGTGAGGCATTCAAACACCGGAGGCAGTGAGGAGAAGAGACACAAGACTGATCCCCAGGCAGTAGGGTCTGAGTTATGAGGAAAGATTGGAGTGACTTGGGCGTTTGAGCTACCTGAGCAGTGATCTTATTGTGATATATAAGATAGTGAACAATATGGAAACGGTTAAACAAACGACACAGGTTTGGATAGTAAAAGGTAACTTTGGGAATGATATCAGGAATGATAAACAGGGAGTGGCCAATACTTAGTTGGGACTTCTGAACAGAATGATAGAGGTGAAGACCCTGGAATCATTGACGTATTGAATGGGTTGTGTTCTGGTAAACAAAGTGTTGACATTATCGGTAGTGGTTGGGGCCGCTTCTCTTCACGATGATCTAAATGAGCCAAGGTGCTTCACAGGAGTGTTGTAAAGGAACATACCACACCGAGCCATATAAAGAGATATTAGGACAGGTGACTGAAAGCTTGGTCTAAGAGCGATGTTTAAGGAGTGACTTAAAGGAGGAAAGGAAGGTAGTGAGGCGGAGAGGGTTAGGGAGAGGATTCCAGAGATTAGGACCTCGGCAGCTGAAGGCACCGACACCAACGGTGGAGCAATTACAATCAGGAATGGTGGAGAGGCCAGAATTGGAAGAGTGTTGTTATCTCAGAGGATCTTGAAGCTGAAGCAGATTACAGAGATAGGGAGGGGCGAGGCTGTGGAGGGTTTTGAAAACAAGGATGAGAATTTTCAAATCGAGTTGTTGCTAAACTGGGAGCCGAAGTAGATCAGTGAGCACAGGGATGAAGTGTGAATGGGAGTCGGTGCGAGTTCGGAGCTGAAGTTTACCGAGGGTAGAACAGGAAAGCGTTGGAATGGTCAAGTCTAGAGGCAATGAAGGCATGGATGAGGGTTTCAGTAGCAGATGAGCTGAGACAGTGGCGGAGTCAGTTGATGTTACAGTCTTAGTGATGGTACGGAGATGTGGTCGGAAGCTCATTTTGGGGTTAAATATGACACTGATGTTGTGAACAGTCTGGTTCAACCTCAGGCAGTTACTAGGGAGTTGGTAGCTAGGGAGAGGAGTTTATGGTGGGAACCGAGGACAATGGGTGGAATTTAAACTAGCTGACGGGAATGGGTAGTGAGGCGGTGGGAGGCTGACAAGTCCCTGCGTCCTGATGGGCTTCATCCGAGGGTCTTAAAAGAGGTGGCTAATGAGGTCATAGATGGGTTGGTGTTAATTTTTCAAAGTTTCGCTGGATTCTAGAAAGGTTCCACCAGACTGGAAAGTCGCGAATATAACCTCTGTTTTCAAGAAGGGGAGGAGGCAGAAAACAGGTAACTATAGGCCAGTTAGCTTGATGTCTGTCATGGGGAAGGTGTTAGAATGGATCATTAAGGAGACTATAGCTGGGCACTTTGAAAAACTCAAGGTAATCGGGAATAGTCAGCATGGCTTGTTAAAGGGAAATCATGTTTAACCAATTTATTGGAGAGCTTTGAAGGAGTAACATGTGCTGTGGACAAAGTGGAGCCCAGTGACACACTGTACTTGGATTTCCAGCAGGCATTTGACAAAGTGCCACATCACAGAATCACAGAATAATACAGCGCAGAAGAGGCCCTTCGGCCCTTCGGCCCATCGAGTCTGCACCGATGCATTAAAGACACTTGACCTGTCTACCTAATCCCATATGCCATCACTTGGCCCAAAGCCTCGAATGTTATGACATGCCAAGTGCTCATTCAGGTACTTTTTAAAGGATGTGAGGCAACCCGCCTCTACCACCCTCCCAGGCAGTGCATTCCAGACCGTCACCACCCTCTGGGTTAAAAAGTTCTTCCTCAAATCCCCCTTAAACCTCCTGCCCCTCACCTTAAACATGTGTCCCCTAGTAACTGACCCTTCAACTAAGGGGAACAGCTGCTCCCTATCCACCCTGTCCATGCCCCTCATAATCTTGTACACCTCAATCAGGTCACCCCTCAGTCTTCTCTGCTCCAGCGAAAACAACCCAAGCCGATCCAACCTCTCTTCATAGTAAATATTCCATCCCAGGCAACATCCTGGTGAATCGCCTCTGCACCCCCTCCAGTGCAATCACATCCTTCCTATAATGTGGCGACCAGAATTGCACACAGTACTCCAGCTGTGACCTTACCAAAGTTCTGTACAACTCCAACATGACCTTCCTGCTTTTGTAATCTATGCCTCGATTGATAAAGGCAAGTGTCCCATATGCCTTTTTCACCACCCTATTAACCTGCCCTTCTGCCTTCAGAGATCTATGGACAAACACGCCAAGGTCCCTTTGTTCCTCGGAACTTCCCAGTGTCAGGCCATTCATTGAATACTTCCATGTCACATTACTCCTTCCAAAGTGTATCACCTCACACTTTTCAGGGTTAAATTCCATCTGCTACTTTTTTCCCCATTTTCTAACCCAAGACACTCAACCTCACTGTTAACCACTCGTCCAATCTTTGTGTCATCCGCGAACTTACTGATCCTACCCCCCACATTGTCATTTATATTAGCGACATAGATGACTAACAGTCGGGGACCCAGCACAGATCCCTGTGGTAGGCCACTGGACACTGGCTTCCAGTCACTAAAACAACCGTCTGTCATCACTCTGTGTCTCCTACAGCTGAGCCAATTTTGAATCCACCTTATCAAGTTACCTTGTATCCCATGTGCATTTGCTCCCGTGTGGGACCTTGTCAAAGGCTTTGCTGAAATCCATGTAAACTACGTCAACTGCACTACCCTCATCTACACACCTGGTCACATGCTCAAAAAAGTCAATCAAATTTGTGATGCATGACCTCCTTCTGACAAAGCCATGCTGACTATTCCTAACCAAATTTTGCCTCTCCTATTTCTATACTCGCTAGCACTGGGAGTAATCCAGAGATTACAACCCGAGAGGTTCTGCTTTTTAGTCCACTGCCTAACTCCCTGAATTCTTGATGCAAGACATCATCCCTCTTTCTACCTATGTCGTTGGTACCAACATGTACCATGACCTCTGCCTTATCACCCTCCCCCTTCAGGATGCCCTGCAGCCATTCAGTGACATCCCGGACCCTGGCACCAGGGAGGCAACACACCATCCTGGAGTCACGTTGACGGCCACAGTAGCGCCTATCTGTTCCCCTGACTATAGAATCCCCTATTACTATTGCTCTTCCTCTCTTTCCCCTTTCCTGTGCAGACAGGCTGCTTGTGGTGCCAGAAGCTTGGCTCGGTCCGCGTTCCCTGGAGGAACCAGCCTCATCAGCCTCCAAAATGGAATACCGATTTGCAAGCGGGACCCCAGGGGACTCCTGAACTCACTGCCTGATTCTCTTGGACTGCCTGGTGGTCACCCATTCCCTTCCTTCCTCAAGTCCCTTCAGCTGCGGTGTGACCACCTCTCTATACGTGCTATCCACAATGCTCTCAGACTCGCGGATGCTCCACAGTGTTTCCAGCCGCCGTTCCAGCTCTGAAATCCGAGCTTCCAGGACCTGCAGCTGGACACACTTGCTGCACACATGCTGGTCCCGGGGACTGGAAATGTTCCCGGATTCCCACATGCAGCAAGAGGAGCAACCCACGGTTTTAAGCTCTCCTGCCTTGACTAAACCCTTTCAATTTAAAACTTTAGAAGACCATCATAGTAAAAAAAAATCATTCAACTAAGTCTTGCTAAAACAATGACTTACAATTCAATCCAGGTTGAAAAATACCCACCAGGACTTACTCACCAGTCAGCTGTGCTATGTGGAATCTCTCGGCTCCCCTCACACCCTTTGAGGACAGGTAGGAAATGAAAGGAGCTCCTCACTCCCTCCTCACCGAACTCCCTCAGTCACAAAACTCACACTTCAGCACTCTAATGCAACCCAAGTCAGCACTCCAGTGCAAAGTCAGTACTGTAAGATGGCCCACTTTTATACTGTCTGACTCGAGTCCCTGAAAACTGGTTTCAGCCAATTATCTAATGAACAAGGTGCAGCTGCAAGCAGAGCCTGAGTGAACTCTGTTTAAAGCTAGTCTAAAACTCACCTTCTCCAACCCAAACAGCAACTGTTAAGTTAATTTTCCACTTAAAAGTAACACTAGACTTTAGATACAACTAAACCTTGATTATCCTCAGTCACAAGACTCACACAGGCAGAGCAAGTCATAAAGAAGGCTAATGGAATGCTATCCTTTATTATGATGTAACTGTGTTGCAGGGGGTTCAGAGGAGGTTTACTAGATTGATACCTGCAATGAGTGGGTTGTCTTCTGAGGAAAGGTTGGACAGACTGGGCTTGTTTTCACTGGAGTTTGGAAGAGTGAGGGGAGACTTGATTGAAGTATATAAGATCCTGAACGGTCTTGACAAGGTGGATGTGGAAAGGATGTTTCCTCTTGTGGGTGAGTCCAGAGCTAGGGGGCACTGTTTTCAAATTAGGGGTCACCCTTTTAGAACAGAGAGGAGGAAAATTTTTTTCTCTCAGAGGGTTGTGCGACTGTGGAACTCCCTGCCTCAGGAGATGGTGGAGGCGGGGTCATTGAATATTGTTAGGTAAGGGAATCAAAGATAATCTGGTTAGATGGGAGTGTGGAATTCGAGACACAAACAGATCATCCATGATCTTATTGATGGCGGAGCAGGCTCGAGGGGCCGAATGGCCTGCTTCTGCTCCTAATTCGTAGGTTCGTAGGAGGCCGTAGAATCGGAAGGGAATGTGGGACGTGGAATGCCTGTCGCCGTTCCCGACTCCATCTAGTTCAATCGGGGGGGGGATGGTGGAGGACGGCATTCACGCCCTGAGCCCCAATGGCCGATGGGTTGGGGGTCCCTCCAGCACGTGGGAAGTCTACCCAGTAAAAGCTGTCGTCCTCCATGTGGGCTCGGGTTGTGGGGAGCCCTCCTGATCGAGCACCCTGTGGCCCATGGAGGGGACAGCCGGTGGAGAGAGCTGCCCCCACTGAAACACCCTCCACTCTGCCCTCACCAACAAGCCCCTTACAACCCAGCCTGACTGGCCCCGGTCAGCCTGACCCCACTTCCCTGGGTTCCGGGACCTGTTCCATCTTGTTGGTCCTGGCCGGGTGCAGTCCCAGCAGTGATCACTCCTCCCAGTGTCACCACTGCGACTGGTGAGGTGGCGGCCCTCCAATTGGCTGGCAGCTCCTGGATGCAGGATCTCTGCTCTGAAAGGAACGGGTGGCCAATGCCAGGCAGTTAATTGCCTGATGGGAATAGAGCCGTGTCGGGGCTCCAGGAATCATTTACGGTGGGGTTGCCCCCAGCTTTCCGGCCCACTGTCATGGCCACCGCCTCCGGCATTAAATTCAGCTCAATGGCTTCGGTCTTCCCAATATTTAGTTGGAGCAAATTTCTAGTCATCCAGTGTTAGATGTTGAACAAGCAGTCTGACAATTTAGAGACAGTACAGGGGCCGAGAGAGGTGGTGGTGAGATGGACCTGGGTGTCGGTTTCCATGGAGAAACTGATGTTGCAGTTTCAGATTACTACATTGAAAGTTCATTTTATTTGCCTCCATGCTCTGCCCTTCCACACATCTCACATCCAGCCCTCCTGTATCCAGGGCACTGACAGGTTTTGGGATCCACACTTACCGGAGAACACCAGGTACACGACTGATGGATCGGCCGGGAGTGAGGATGTGCTGTACCAGAGGGGTAAGTTATGTCAAGCTCCTTTCATTATGCTGGCCGTGCAGAGGTCTCACCAACTCAGACCTTGGTCTCCACCCCATCCCCTCTGGCACCTTCTCCTCCTTTTACTCTTTCACTTTGTTCCACCCCTATCACCTCTTCTTTAAAATCCACGTCCTCCGCCATCCACCCAAACCTCACTCTGAGATCCCCTCACTCCGTCTCTCCCTCAGCCTCTGCACTAGGTGACTCCTCATCCTCAGTGATTTCAAACTATATCTCAACTGCCCGTACCCTCTCTCCTCTCATTTCACTCCCTCCCGATCCTCCCTTAACCTCTGCTTCCATATAAATTAATGACCCATCTCCATGGCCACCCCCTCGACCTTGCCGTCCCTCATAGTCTCTCGAATCCCTTCATCTCCATCACAGACAAAACCATTTCTGATCACTTCCTCGTATCACTCACCACTTGCAATCTCCCAACTCCATTCCAACATCAGTCATTGCGATATCCACCCTGGATGAAACTCTCCCACACTCCATTTACAGTGGCACTTTTAAACTCCCTATTGTCTAGCCTTTGGCCATCCATTCACTCTAACACTTCTGCAGCTGCCGATCTGCTCAATCACTCTCTCATTTCCATCATTGTCTCCCTGCACCAGGTCAAACTCTTTCTCTCTCTCACCGTGGTTCCTCCAGGTGTGACCCACATCTTCGCCCATCTCAAATCCAAGGGGAGCAGACTTCAATGTAACTGGCACACAATTGGTTTCTCCGTCCATCGCCAGGCCTGGGCTGGAAAATGTTAAGCATCTGTTCAGCTGCCACTGGCATATCACCCCTTCCCCATATATCAATGTTGCTTGATACGTGTTGTTGCTCTTCATGTTTGTTAACTCAATTACCATCTATAGACGCAGACATGAACTATCGAATCAAACGAAACTCTGCACTTGGTGCCTGAGTGACTGTCAGCCCCTGAGGCCTGGGATCATCGCATTCCGCCTGTAAATCAGAAGCCAAACCTCATGCTATATTCAGCTGTGATATTAATCTTTTTCTTTTATTTATGTGTCAAGTACTCAGAGTTAGACCTGGACTTTTCCCAGGCTACAGAAGAGGATTTTGAGCAGGTTCTCTCCCTCCTTGTCAACGAGACAGATTACTTGCCAAGCACCTACCACCACTGGCTCAAAGAGAGAAACCGAATGGTCATTTTAGCAAAACGGAACAGTCGAGTGGTGAGTTCCTTTTAGAATTTTGAAAATAATCCTGTTATAGATTATTAGATTACACTTTGCATCAATCCAGTTTAAATCACAATTTCACTTGTCTCCATTTAAAATAATTTACAACCAAAATCAGTGAAGCTGAAATCACTCTGTGATATCAGTAATAAACACATTAATATTGAGGGTAAAACTTTGTCTGTCAGTTACAGAGGAATTGGATCAAAACCGATCAAAGGATTCGTTGCTAGTTTGTCACAGTCGGGTACAACATCTGCACCTTTTGATCCAGTCTCCTCAAAAATGGAAGCCGATATAAATCTGGCTGCATCGTTCCTCGTTAATTGGCCTATATCGTATCTTGTTCTGCTCAGGACCATTTTCTTTAGATAGCCATCATCTCACTAATTGTTAGAGCCCAGAGATTGTTGCTGTGATCGTCGTGGAGGAATGGTGAAAGTGTCCGTGTGACATTGCTTCATTAATGAACTTCCCTCCATCATAAGGTGAGATGTTCGCTGATGATTGGACAATGTTTAGCACCATTCGTGTCTCCTCAGATAATGAAGCAGTCCGTGTCCCGATGCAGCAAGACCTGGACAATATCCAGGTTTGGGCTGATAAGTGACAAGTAACATTCGGGCCACACAAGTGCCAGCCAATGACATCTCAAACAAGAGAGAATCTAACCATCTCCCCTTGACATTCAATGGCAATACGGTTGTTGAATTCCCCCACTATCAACATCCCAGGGGTTACCATTGACCAGAAATTGAACTGGAGTAGCCATACAAATACCGTGGCTGCAAGAGCAGGTCAGAGGCTAGGAATCCTGCGGGAAGTAACTCACCTCCTGGCTCCCCAAAGCCTGTCCACCATCTACAAGGCACAAGTCAGGAGTGTGATGGAATACTCTCCACTTGCCTGGATGGGTGCAGCTCCAACAACACTCAAGAAGCTCGACACCATCCAGGACAAAGCAGTCCGCTTGATTGGCACCCCATCCACCACCTTCAACATTCACTCCCTCCTGCACCGATGCACAGTGGCAGCAGTGTGTACCATTTAGAAGAAGTTTCACATCCACTGCAAATTCCAAAACCGTGCCCTCTACCTGCAATTTTACGTCATTAATGGTATCAAAAACATCAGTTGTTCTTGTACTGAATCCTGGGGAACACCACAGTATACCCCTCTCAAATCTGAAAAACAGCCATTCACCACAAATCTCTGTTTTTGTTCAATTTTGTCCTGTTACGACCAGGTGAGAAAGATGTCGAGGGGTTTATCTCAGCCGTCACCTGGTCTTATTGTAACAAGGGTTTAATTTTAAACACACTGTGTTTTGAGCTCCCCCTTTGGTGAATCCTTGTTCACCACTTTCCAATTATAAGGCAAAGAAATGAGCATAAACAGGCTTTCTTAGGTTTAAAGAAGAAAAGCGAAATTTATTAAAACCTAAACTTAAACTCTAATTCGGTTAGCGACTACTGATACAAGGCGCGCCCGACACTGGCATGCATAAGCCGTACGCACATGCAAATAGAGACAGAAAAGAGCAGAAGAAAAATAAAGTGGAGAGGTTTGAGGCAATATCAGAAGAATTTCTTGTTCCTGTGCTTCGAGCTCACTGTCGTCCTTTTTATAGGTAGTTCTTGCTTGTTGGCAATTCTTGCTTTTCATTGGGGCCCAGTATTCTTCTTAAACCTTGTTCACTGTAGGAGACTTTTCTCTCTTGGGGTTCCTGTGTCTTCAATGGATTCCAAAGCTGGTGAGAAAGAGATGAGCAAACAGGAGCGAGGTCTTTTCAATCCAGGAGCAAGCAGCTTTCTGAGTTCAAATTCTCTGTGGCAAGTTCAAATTCAAAAAACTCCAAAAGCCAGTTAGTCATGTGACCAAACTGGTCTGACCACGTCTGTTTGTGTATTCGGCCATCTTAGCAGTTAACATGGAATGCTAACCTCTCCACCTTCAACGTCTGGTAATCAAAAGTCCATTATGGATTAAATTGAAGCAGGGAGTGGCCCCTTTTTGACTTTTCCAATTACAGTCTGTTACTATGCAAATGTCTGTCCAGTCAAGGGTCTGGTGGTTTTTTCTTAAACCAATTCTTTCTTTACTCCACTAACAGTTTAAAAATCAATGTGCATGTGGTGAAATATGTGTCTCATTCTTGGCAGGTGGGGGTCTGCATGACACCTCCACACCCAGGGGAATGAAATATGATTTGAATAAAAACGGCACATTTCATTGAAAGGTTTGAGAGAAATATAAGATACAGAAAGAAAAACCATGCATTTCTCTCATTCACTTCCATTCATTCATCAATCTTAAAGCCGATTAGAATTGTCTTTTCTAGGTGCCAATGTTTCCTTTAACCTGCCCTCTTGGTCACTTTTTCCCCTTCTCTTTCCACACTTTTGCCAACCGTGTGCCTGCCTGTCCCCTTTTGTTCTCGGCGGGGGTCCCTTACAGTTCACCAGCCCTCTGCTGGAGGGTCCTCCTAACACTGGTACGGGACTTAGGGGTGCAGGTTTCACTGCAGCTTGCTGTTTCCCCTCAACCTGGCACATGTGACAACTCCTGTAGTACTCCACCACATCTTTGTGGTGTTCTGGCCAGTCAAACTGTTGTCTTATGCGGGCTTTGGTCTTTCGTATACCAGCATGTACAGCCACGGTAGTCTCTTGGGCCCTTCTTAATATTGCTCCCCGGTACCTCTGCAGCACCACTAACTGGTGGACTACTGTCCACTCCTTGCCCTCAGATCTGTGAGGAGAACTCAATTTCCTCACCATTACCTCATTCTTTAAATAGTAGCAATCAGGGACTCCCTCTGCTTCACTTTCAGACTGGGCAGTCTGTGCTAACTCTCGCAATACTGATTCAGCTCGCTAAGCCTCAGCTGGGGAAAATCCATTTAATTCATTCCCTCGGTCTCCTAACTTTCCAAAGAAAGTCTCGGACAGGCGAGCCTGGCCATCTGCCTGCAGCACCAATGCAGTCTCCTCTGGGGGATCTGGTTTGATCATGGCCTGACCCACTACACATTCAGGGAAACTGCAGGAGACCGTCTTCTGCCACCGCCCTGTCTCTCTGACCTCCTGCGGTCTTTCTTTCACTACTGGGGGCGCTAGCACCTTTGCCCCCTCCAGATTACCTCGGAGCAGGTCAACCCTGTCCCCAGGCAAACTAGGGACAATCCCTATGGTCACTGGTCCCGAAACCAGGTCGCACTCCAGGTTTACCCAGTGTACAGGTACAGGTATACACTGCCCTCCAATATCACTCACCACCATTGTGATGTTCACTGCACTCTCTGGGGGAAAGGTCAGGCCTTTTCCCATGAAAAGGGATCTAGAGGCTCCTGTATCCCTGAGAATCACTATGGGCTTGCTTGCTCCACTTGAGGGGTATGGGGTTACTTCCCCTTCAGACATAAAACCCTGATAACCTTCAGGAACCTTATTACCTTTTCTTGCACTGGCCGCAGTAAGCTTCCTGGGTTGCACTCGTAATGCAGTTACAGCTTGTTCTGTGCCTTCCATCAGGATTCCGTCTTCACTGAGCGGGTGTGCCCTGTTTAACTCTACTGGTTTTCCCTTTAGTTTCCAGCAGTTAGCTTTAAAATGCCCTGCTTTATTACAATGGAAGCACGCAGGTCCTCTTGCTCATAGCACCTTCCTTTTTGGCTAGAGGAGGACCCCCCAATCCCCAGACCTGCCCGTGTCTCCTGCTTTCCTTTCTCTCCCAGGACTGCCTGGGCAGATATCACCTTCTCACCCTTTTTCCCTTTCGGATTTGTGGGGGTGATTAGGAAAGGTTGTCCCCGGGAAAACCGACTTAAAAATTAAAGCAAACTCATCGTCCCGAATGGCTCCCTGAACCCACTGCTCTTCTACCTGGGTCTTTATTGTGAGTGGGAGAGATATTTGAAATTCCTCTAACAGAACTACTTCTCTGAGAGTCTCATAGCTGAGCTGTATTTTAAGAGCAACCAGCCACTGGTCAAAAGTCAGCTGCTTACTTCTTTCAAACTCCAGATAAGTTTGATTAACTTGCTTTTTGAGGGCTCTAAACTTTTGGTTGTAGGCTTCGGGTACTAATTCATATGTTCCGAGGAGAACTCTCATCTGGCAACAAGGAATAAACCTCATGGGCTTTTCCAGTTAGCTTGCTTTGTATTAAGAGAGACCAGGTCGCAGCTGGCCATTTTAGCTGCCTTGCCAGTTTCTCAAAAGACACAAAAAACGTTTCCAATCTTCCTCATTGAATTTTGGAATGAGTTGGGCGAGTTTTAACAATTTCGTACCCAGCTCTGAATTATGCTCCTGCATATTGACCATGCTTTCACTGGGGTTACTCTGTCGCCCCCTAGTTAACTCAAGCCACTTCAGCTCTCTTTCTTTGGATTCTTTCAGGCATATTCTTTCTCTGTCTCTCTCTCTCTCTCCTCTTTCTCTCTTTCCTTCTGCTGCCTTTCTTTCTCTCTCTCTTCTCTCCCTATTTCTTCCCTTTCCTTCTGGAAGGCTCTCTCTTTCTCCCTCTCCTGTCTCTCTCTCTCTATCTGTCTTTCCCTGTCTTCTAATTCAAGTTTCCTTTGATCCAATTGTATCTTTTCTAGCAGTACCCTGTCTGGGTCTGCTTCTAACACTGCTTCTGCTTCTTCAGATTCAAGGGGAAAATGGTTGGCCACTAGCCTTAGGAGTTCAGACTTCCGAGCCTTGCCACGTACAGTGATCCCACACTGCTCAGCTATTTTCCTCAACTCCTCCATAGACATAAGAAGGGGGTGGGACCCATCATGCTCTGAAATTATTGAATTCAATGTTCAGTCCGGCAGGCTGCAGTGTCTAATCGGTAAATGAGATGCTGTTCGTCGAGCTTGCGTTGATGTTCACTGGAATCCCAGGACAGAGATGTGAGCACGAGAGCTTATAATATTCATTATAAGCCCACTGACTCCCACAGCTACCTCGACTACACTTCACATCCTGCCTCCTGTAAGGACTCCATTCCATTCTCCCAGTTTCTCCGTCTCAGACGCATCTGCTCTGATGATGCTACCTTCCACGACAGTGCTTCTGATATGTCTTCCTTTTCCCTCAACTGAGGATTCCCCCTCACTGTGGTTGACAGGGCCCTCAACTGTGTCCGGCCCATTTCCTGTACCTCTACCCTCACCCCTTCCCTCCCTCCCAGAACCGCGACAGGGTTCCCCTTGTCCAGACTTTCCACTCCACCAGCCTCCAGATCAAAGGATCATCCTCCGCCACTTCTGCCACATCCAGTGTGATGCCACTACCAAATGTATCTTCCCCTCCCTTCCCCTGTCAGCATTCCGAAGGGATCGTTCCCTCCGTGACACCCTGGTCCACTCCTCCATTACCCCCCACCACCTCGTCCCCGTCCCACGTCACCTTCCCCTGCAATCGCAGGAGGTGTAATACCTGCCCATTTACCCCCTCTCTCCTCACTATCCAAGGCCCCAAACATTGAGAAAATTGAATGAAAACGTGGGAGGCTGGAGTGGGACGAATTGGAGAGCCGGCACAGGCCTGATGGGTAGAATGGCCTCCTTCTGTGCTGTTGGATTCTAGAATGTTCTCTCCGCACTCTGGATTTGTTTTTCTTTAAAACCAAATGGCAAAAGATCTGCAGATGATGGAAATCTGAAGCAAAGTCTTAGAAGTTTGGAGTGTTTCAGGTGAAACACCAATGTAAACCCATAGCATCAGGCAGAAAGAACAGGTCAGTCGCTCTGCTTTATACACTTGTGCTTCTGATACATGGACACCAGTGGGAATCCTCCCTGTCTTCCTCTCTATTTCCAGGTCGCTCTGGTTTCTGCTCACATCGTGGATGATGGACAGACAGCTGCAATGGAAGCATTAAATGTTCATCCTTCAGAAAGGGGCAAAGGAATTGGACGGCTGATTTACAAACACATTCTCCAGTGTGTAAGAGCGAGGTACCCGGAGGTGAAAAACCAGAGCGGTGTCACAGGGCAAGACATTTTCAAGGGATTTCATCCACGAGGCAAACAGGTGCGATTAACATGCAGCTAAACTCTCACATAGATTTGCATTGATTAGCATAATGATTTCACCTGGAATATTTTAACAAACCCCAGTAATAAACAAATTCTGTTATACTGGAAAATAGTTTCAGATGAGGTTTGACAGAAAAGGTTTGTCAGAAATGCATATTTTACAAGAAGGAGATAGTGAGAGATTCTCTGAATATTTTTACTATTAAACATTCCACTGGTGAATAATATAGAATCATCGAATGATAACAGCACAGAAGGAGGCCATTCAGCCCATCATGTCCGTGCAGGCTCTCTGCAAGAACAATTTAGTCCGTCCCACTCTCCCCTCCCTTTCCTCGTAGCCCTGCTGATATTTCCTCCATCACCCTCTCAGCTCCTGAATTCCAGATCATAACCACTGGCTGTGTGTAAATAAAATAATTCCTCATGTTGCCTTTGATTCTTTTGCCATTCACTTTAAATCATTGTCCTCTCGTTCTTGACCCCTCTGCCAATAGGAACAGTTTCTCCCAATCTACTCTGTCTAGATCCCTCATCATTTTGAACACCTCTATCAAATCTCCTCTCAACCTTCTCTTCTCGGAGGAGAACAGCCCCAGCTTCTCCAATCTATCCACGTAACTGAAGTTCCTCATCCCTGGAACCATTCTCGTGAATCTTTTCTGCATCCTCTCTAAAGCCTTCACATCCTTCCTAAATGTAGTGTCCAGAATTGGACACAATACTCCAGTTGAGGCCAAACTAATGTTTTTATAAGGATCCTTCATAACTTCCTTGTCTTTCGACTCGATGCTTCTATTTATAAAGCCCAGGATCCCATGTGCCTTATTACCCACTTTCAATGCTTTGTGTACACATAGCCCCCTGGTCCCTCTGTTCCTGAAGCCCCTTTAGAATTGTACCCTTTATTTTGTATTGCCTCTCCTCGTGCTCCTGACCAAAATGTATCACTTTGCATTAAATTTCATGTATTTAATATTTAATCCTCATCTCACATTTCATCACTAACCCTTTCCCCGATATCTTTTGTTTCCAGTCCTTGATTTCTCTTCGATTTCCATCAATAAATGTTCCCACTTTGAAGAGTGAGCTGATCAGTAACATGAAGAAAAGTGGGGCTGAATATTGGGAACCGATCTCCCTGCAACCAGATGAAGTGAGGTCGGTATTCCTGAACAGAACCGTAATTGACACAGTGCTGCCGGGCAGGAGAATCGTTCACAGAGGAGGCGTATTCAAACCACTGGAGAGCAACCTGGATATTTTACTGAAGCGGGATATCAGCTGGATAGCAGATAGAAAGGAGAACACACGTGCTGTGAGTTTGGGCACAGCTCCCTACAGAGATCCAATGGGAAACTATGTTTACAGAATAGACATGTTTGGGAAAGATTTATCAGCTGTGAAAAGTGTCTTCCTCTCTCAGCTGCAAAACCTGCCTCCTTTACAAGGCAATGTAATCTGCCTACTGCCTGTAAATCCATCGCTGTCCCCCCAGATGTGGGAATTCTGTACCAAGGAACTGGGGCTTCAGAAAGGGAAACAATATTGGAAAGATGAGTTTATAGCAGAGGGGGATATATTCCAAATTCTGACTAGATTTTAATCAGACCAAACATAGACTCCGACTGACTGTCCCTCCTTCCCCAATATGTTGCAATCTAGGCAACGGTTTCATTGTCTGCACAATCATGGTCATATTCCTGCAATTGTACTGTAGACCTGTGCCCCAAAATAAGCCATGCCCCATTACAGCTACAACACTGGCATCTACCCGGCAATGTGTAAAATTGCCCAGGTATGTCCTGTACACAAAAAGCAGGACAAGTCCAACCCGGCCAATTACCGCCCCATCAGTCTACTCTCGATCATCAGTAAAGTGAGGGAAGGTGTCGTTAACAGTGCTATCAAGCGGCACTTGCTTAGCAATAATCTGCTCACTGATGCTCAGTTTGGGTTCTGCCAGGGCCACTCAGCTTCTTACCTCATTACAGCCATGATTCAAACATGGACAAAAGAGCTGAACTCTCGAGGTGAGGTATCATCAAGGCAGCATTTGACCGAGTATGGCATGAAGGAGCCCTAGCAAGACTGGAGTCAATGGAAATCAGGGGTAAAACTCTCCACTGGATGGAGTCATACCTAGTGAAAAGGAAGATGGTTGTGTCTGTTGGAGGTCAATCATCTCAGTCCCAGGACATCATTGCATGAGTTCCTCAGGGTAGTGTCCTCGGCCCAACCATCTTCAGCTGCTTCATCAATGACCTTCCTTCAGTCATAAGGTCAGAAGTAGGGATGTTCGCTGATGATTGCACAATGTTCAGCACCATTTGCGACTCCTCAGATACTGAAGCAATCCGTGTAGAAATGCCTGTGTAGACAACATCCAGGCTTGGGCTGATAAGTGGCAAGTAACATTCGTGCCATACAAGTACCAGGCAATGACCATTTCCAACAAGAGAGAATCTAACCATCACCCCTTGACATTCAATGGAATTATAATCACTAAATTCCCTGCTATCGACATCCTGGGGGTTATCATTGACCAGAAACTGAACTAAAGTAACCATATAAATACCGTAGCTACCAGAGCAGGTCAGAGGCTGGGAATCCTGAGGTGAGTAACTCACCACCTGACTCCCCAAAGCCTGTCCACCATCTACAAGGCACATGTCAGGAGTGTGATGGAATACTCTCCACTTGCCTGGATGGGTGCAGCTCCAATAACACTCAAGGAGCTCGACACCATCCAGGACAAAGCAGCCCGCTTGATTGGCACCCCATCCATACACATTCACTCCCTCCACCACCGTCGCACAGTGGCAGCAGTGTGTACCATCTACAAGACGCACTGCAGCAATGCGCCCAGGCTCCTTCGACAGCACCTTCCAAACCTGTGACCTCTACCACCTAGAAGGTCAAGGGCAGAAAATGCATGGGAACACCAGCACCTGCAAGTTCCCCTTCAGGCCACACACCATCTTGACTTGGAACTATATCGCCGTTCCTTCACTGTCGCTGGGTCAAAATCCTGGAACTCCCTTCCCAACAGCACTGTGGGAATACCTATCCCTAATCACCACTGCCAGATTGAAACTCTCTTCTCCTTTTTATTATTTCTCAATGTTGTGGGAATTGTGTTTCATCCTCAATTCTCATCTGGAATAAAGTGAGGTGAGATTGTAAGTCCATGAGAGCAGAAACTATAGCTCCAAAAGTTGACAAGGGGGCTTTGGGACACGGAGTGCGGTCACTGCTCCTTTCCACATCCCACTTTATCATCTCTAACTTTGGAGTCCCAAATCCGCATGGTTCAAGTCTTTTCATTCTTTCTTGGGATGTGGGCATCACTGACAAGGCCAGCATTTATTGCCCATCCCTAATTGCCCTTGAACTGAGTGGCTTGCCAGGCCATTTCAGAGGGCAGTTCAGAGTCAAGCACATTGCTGTGTGTCTGGAGTCACATGTAGGTCAGACCAGGTCAGGATGGCAGATTTCCTTCCCTCAAGGGCATTCATGAACCAGATGGGCTTTTACAACAATCGATGATAGTTTCATGGCACCGTTACTGAGACTACCTTTTGATTCCAGATTTTTGTGAATTAATTGATTTTTTTATTGTTTAATTGAATATTTAATTTCCACCAGCTGCCATGGTGGCATTTGAATCCATGTCCCTAGGTCATTAGCCTGGGCCTCTGGAGTACTAGTTCAATGACATTTCCACTTCCACCACCGTCTCCCATGTGCCTGAAGACATTATGTACGGAGGAGCAGCAGTCAGATGCCTCTTCAGCTCCTGAGACACGAGGAGCACACGTTCAGTTTGATTAACATATTAAGTTGTGAAAACCGGTCTTTTATTGCGGCCACGGTGAAATTCTGGTTGTTGTGAATTGCATGAGAGTCTCTAATTCTGGAACATGAGATTATCAAATCAATAATTTGAAGTGATTTATGACTTTAACCTCTTATAGGGACCAAACCAAATCAGGAGTACATCCCTATGAATCTCCTTTAATCAAGTTCAAACCAGACAAATTCTCAGACACTTATTTGGGTCCAAAGAATTGTACTAGGTTTCCCTCAAGAAAAGAAAACCAACAGAGAATATTACCATCTTTCGGATAGCCTACTTTTAATAATTATGGCTAAGTCATAAATATCCCAGATATTGTCAGGGTCTGGGAACTCTCTTCAATACGTATCTCTCCACTTAAAGAGACACAGAGAGGGGGTTCTTTGCAGTTGTATACAGAATGTTACATGTGGCAATTTATTAAATTATTTAATAAATATATAAATGTTAACATGCAATACACGTCTAAGTGGATAAGTATATTACAATATTAAATATTACTAAAAGATGTAACACAATCTTATTTCTAACATAGAATCCAAAAGTTTAACCTTGCTAATGTTACAGCAAAATATCTTAGAATATCCCAAATTTCCATCAAAATTTAAAGTAAACATTTTACCTTAAATTCCCCGTAGTTGAGAAGCATTTTTGAGGATTCAACATTTCTAATCTTTGCTTCAAACTTCTCATGTTTTTACTGTTTCTGAAGTGTCATCTGACTTTTAGCATATAGGCGTTACCTTCCTGTGTGTGTTTTCCTTGTTTTTTAAAATCCATATCTTTACCATCTCCACTTAATGTTTTACTGGAGTTCTCTTGCTCTTGAAGTTGTGAGCATTTATCTGGTCAAAATGTTTATAATTGTGTTTACCTGACCTCTTGTTCCTGTGAGTACTCTTGATTGCCTTTTTTATTGTAGTTTGAACTTCCCTTGTGGGTCAATCTGTCGACATTTACCAACACCATCAATTAGTTAAATTTATGGTTACCTGTTACTGATATGACGCAGGATATTTCAATGTGCAAGTTTATCTACCAAGTCCCTCGCAACAGAGGCACTGAAATGGATTCTCCAACTTAAAAGTTTGCAACAGGGACCTCGAAATTTCTAAGTCTACCTTCTTAAAGGGGAATGTCAGTGAGTCTTGAAACCCTAACCATTCACTCAATCTTTAATTCTAAGAGGTATAATATATTAAGTATGCCGAAAATATATCTACTCCAGCCTATTATCCCTGTATTCCATCACAAATTGGCATTTTGGAATTTCTGAGCTATTTCACAGAGTCGACAATTTGTGTTGATTCTGATTGTTTAATTACCTTGATGCTTCTGGAATGTGTGACCAGAAGAAAAAGTCGGGGAGAGAGTGTGTGTGTGTGTGTGTGTGTAAGTGGATTGTGCTACAGAATTGGTCCACGGTGTGCTTGAAGTTTCTAAGTTTTCATAAAAGCTGCATGAAGCTGTGTGACACAGGCAGGTATTGATTGATGTTGTGTCTGCATTTGACTTCTTTTGAAATGCAAAGAAAATAACTATAGAATGGGTAAACCTAATGAGCATTAATGCTGTGGAGGTCGAGTGTCTGGAGTGTGCTAGGGATGGTATTCTGGTGCAGTATGTTGTGGAACCGACTAGGGAACAGGCTATTTTACATCTAGTATATGTGATGAGAAAGGGCTAATTAATAATCTTGTTGTAAAAGAACCTTTAGGGATGAGTGACCATAATATTACATTATGTTTGAAAGTGAGGTAGTTCAATCTGAAGCCAGGGTGTTAAATTTGAACAAAGGGAATTTTGAAGAATAAGGGCCTAAGTGGCTGAGGTGGATTGGGAAAATACATGAATACACATGACAGTACATAGGCATTACAGACAGAGTCAGGAGAATTTATAATGGGGAATAGAGAAATGGCAGAGAAGCTAAATGATTACTTTGTGTCTGTCTTCACTGAGGAAGATACAAGAAATCTCCCGGAATTAGAGATCCAAGGGATTAGGGAGAATGAGGAATTGAAGGAAATTAGTATTAGTAAGCAGGTTGTATTGGAGAAATTAAGGGGCTGAAGGTTGATAAGTCCTCAGGACCTGATATTCTACATTCCAGAGTGTTGAAAGAGGTAGCTATTCAGATAGTGAATGCATTGGTGATCACCTTTCAAAATTCTATAGATTCTGGATTGGTTCCTGCAGATTGGAAGGTAGCAAATAAGAAGGAAGGGAGAGAGAAACAGGGAATTACAGACCTGTTGGGGAAATGCTATAATCTTTTCGAAAGGATGTGATAAAGGGACACCGGGAAATAATGATCTGATTGGGCATACTCAACATGGAGTTATGAATGGGAAATCATGTTTGACAAACCTCTTGGAGTTTTTTTGAGGATGTTACTAACAGAATTGATAAAGGGGAGTCGGTGGACGTAGTATACGAGGATAATCAGAAGGCTTTTGATAAAGTCCCCCACAGGAGGTTGGTTAGTAAAATTAAAGCACATGGGATAGGAGGTAATATACTGGCTTGGATTAAGGATTGGTTAACAGGCAGAAAACAGAAAGTAGGAATAAATGGGGCATTCTCACGTTGGCAGGCTGTGACTAGTGGGGTGCCGCAGGGATCAGTGCTTGGGCCTCAGCTGTTCACAATATATATCAATGATTTGGATGTGGGGACCAAATGTAATATTTCCAAGTTCGCGGATGACACAAAACTAGGTGGGAATGTGTGTTGTGAGGAAGATGCAAAGCGGCTTCAAAGGGATTTGGACAGACTTAGTGAGTGGGCAAGAATGTGGCAGATGGAATAGAACGTGGGAATTGTATAGAACCTTGGTTAGACAGCACCTGGATATTATTACCATCGAGGGAGTGTAACAGAAATTCCCCACACTTTTTCCTGGCATGATGGGACTGTCCTATGAAGAGAGATTGGGGAAACTGAGCCTGTATTCTCTCGCATTTCAAAGAATGAGAGGTGATCTCATTAAGTATTTTGTAAGTTTCAAAGGGATAGACAGGGTAGATGCAGCTAGGATGTACGTATGGACCAGGGTTTCCCTCATGCTGCAGAGGTTACATGCCATCTACACTCTAACTTGTCCTGGGAGTGTTAGATGGGACAGAGTCGAGGGAGATTTACTCTCTAACCCCACGCTCACATCTAACTACAAAGACCATTCAGCTGCTTCTGCTACTTCCTAGCAACATGTTTGGCCTGCTGGGCTAAAGGATCACCTGACACCCTGCCCTAAAATGTATCTTCCTCTATCTTCCCTCAGTGCCACTCCAAGCTCATCTTGTCTGACACCCCACCTCATCTTCTCAACCCTATTCCCACTAAACTGCAAACCACCCAATTTCCCTTCTCGGCCCCTAAATTAGCTGATACTTGCTTCTCATTTGTTCCACTCCCCTTCACATCTGCCATCATTACCCCCCCCTTCTCAAGCAAGCTGACCCCTCTGTCCTTGTAATCTACCTCTCTCTCCATCACCAACATCCTTGAACATGACACCTCCCATATTGAGTTCCAGACAAATGGGACCCCCATGTTTGTCATCACTCCAATTAGCAGTACGGCAATCGCAACACCAGAATGGCTCATCAAAAACATAATGGAATGTTGCAACCGTGATAAACTATCCCTCCGTCATTCCTGACCTAGCTGCAGTCTGCCAGGAGCAACCACAACCTGCTTCTCCAATTCCTCTCCCTCATTGGGCAGCTGCTTTAAAGTCACCTGCTTCTATTCTTAGCAATCCAGTCCGAGCCATAGGAACATCTACTCGTGCTACTCCAGAAACACTTTCCAGTGTGGCACAAGGTTCGATCAGCTCCCTCTTATTTATTGGCATGCTGCCCCTTGGTGATCTAAAGACAGTCAGTTTCCACATATATGTTGATAACATCCAGTTCTACCTCACCACCTCAAGTCTCGTTCCAGGCTGATACCAGTGATTAGATACATTAAATGAGTCAATTAAGAGGATCCAGTGACAAATGAGCTACCAGATACAAGTATCATTGCTTTATTGATCATTTGACAATGATCAGAGTTTGCTCGCGTTTCCTGCACAGCATGATGGTGCAGCAGGCAACGGAAGACCTTGAGGATGGAGTTTACGTTCACTGCCGGACTGATGGAGACCTTTCCAACCTCAGGCGTCTTCAGACTCACACAAAGGTACAGGAAAAACTCATCTGTGAACTTCTTTACGCCGATGACTTGCTCTCCTGGCCCCCAGTCAGTCAGACCTGCAACACAAAACACATGTTTCCAAGCAGTGTGGAATTCAGACACAAACAGATCATCCATGATCTTATTGATGGCGGAGCAGGCTCGAGGGGCTGAATGGCCTGCTTCTGCTCCTAATTCATAGGTTCGTAGGAGGTCGTGGAATCGGAAGGGAAAGCGGGACGGGGAATGCCTGTCGCCGTTCCCGACTCCATCTGGTTCAACCGGGGGTGGGGGATGGTGGAGGATGGCATTCCTGCCCTGAGCCCCAATGGCCGATGGGTTGGAGTCCCTCCAGCACGTGGGAAGTCTACCCAGTAAAAGCTGTCGTCCTCCATGTGGGCTTGGGTTATGGGGAAGCCCTCCTGATCGGGCACCCTGTGGCCCATGGAGGGGACACCCGGTGGAGGGCTGCCCCCACTGAAACACCCTCCACTCTGCCCTTGCCAACAACCCCCTTACCACCCTGCCTGACTGGCCCCGGTCAGCCTGACCCCACTTCCCTGGGTTCTGGGACCTGTTCCATCTTGTTGCTCCTGGCCGGGTGCAGTCCCAGCAGTGACCACTCATCCCAGTGTCACCACTGTGGCTGGTGAGCTGCTGGCCCTCCAAAAACTACCACTAGGTGGCAGTGCTGTGGCACATGCGCAAATGCCTCTAAAACGTCATGGACTGCGACTTCTGGATGCCAGGACTAAAGATGGTGCCGCTCAAATAGTCAGAGACAACCTGACAAACACACGTCACAACACAATGGCTGAGTAAGAGATAACTCCTGAATAATCTATTAAGTTTAGCTCCCTTTAACACCCCACATTAAGTTTTTTTTTTTTTAATTCTTTCACGGGATGTGGGTGTCATAGGCCAGGCCAGCATTTATTACCCATCCCCAATCGCCCTTGCACTGAGTGTTAGAGTTAACCACATTGCTGTGGATCTGGAGTCACATGCAGGCCAGACCAGGTAAGGACAGCAGATTTCCTTCCCTAAAAAAAGAAAGGGAATTAGTGAACCAGATGGGTTTTTAAACAGACAATGGTTTCATGGCCATCATTAGACTAGCTTTTTAATTCCAGATTTATTAATTGAATTCAAATTCCACCTTCTGCTGTGGTGGGATTTGAAGCCATGTCCCCAGAGAAATACCCTGGGTCTCCAGGTTACTAATCCAGTGATATGCCACTAGGCCACCACCTCCCCATAATGTCTATCTATCCTATCAAACCCTAACATTTAACAGGCCCTTGATTAGGTCATTCTTCCAATCATCTTCACAGGTTTGTGCAACTAGCCCTCAACTTAACCCTGGTCAACCTGTGCTACAACCCAACCAAATCCAGCAGTATCCTTCCCAGATGTAGTGCCCAAAATTTTTAGTACTCCAAAACATTGGAGTTTGGACAAAGTACACAGCAACTGAACCATCAGCCATTCCACTTTGTGACAAGCCTATAGTTCAGCAAAATGTTTGCTATAGTTTATTAAAATAAAGGACTTGGACCTTCAAATCTCATTGGTGAGAATTTGACTTAAATTTTTAATCTTCAGACTTGAGTGAAGAATTTCAGTCAGCTGCAGTTGTCACTCTGCCCATCCACTCAGTGCCCCTTTTGGAACTTCCTGCTCTCATTGGCACAGGAGATCACCTGCAAACTTGGATATAACACATCAAGATTCCTTCATGTAACAGTAGCCAGTACAGACTGTAGAACCCGAGGGATCACCACTGGTCACATCCCAGTCAATATAAACACTTAGTATCTCCAAAAACCACATCCAAGTGGAAAAGGCTGCCTCAGTCTTACAGGGAACCTTTTTGAGGTCCACAGACAACATGCCAAACAACTCACTTGGTAGTAACTTCAAAATCCAATTAGTCTTCGACAGTTAGAGAACTTGACCAAGCAACTCATAGCTAAACTGCTCATCCTCCCCAATGCTTGTAGCTTCCCACAAGTGACAGTCAGTTGAATGCCCATATGAAAAAAAAAACCTAAGCTGTCAATGAAAGCCAAAAGGAAACTAACAACCAGCCTCAACTCTGCACAGCAATGCCCTTAGGTTGTAGAAAACCACAGGGATATGGGACATTGACATGAACTCAGGTGGAGAGGATACATCCATGGACCTCAGAATGTTCACCTTTATTGGCCAACCAGACAGCTCCTCTAACTGGTGGATAAATCTCAGCAACATGGGACTGAGATGCAGCTGAATAGATAAATCAGCTCAGATCGGATTCATTTCACTAATCCTTCTTATAGGTCAGGCTGCAACTTGACAAGTCCAAACCCGAAATAGGTTCGGGAGAAATTGGTCTATTTCACAATTAGGAGAATGCTCTAGTATCACTAAACTGGGCTGTTGTTCATTGGGCTGACACGAAATAAATAGAAAAAGATACAAGTATCATTGCTTTATTGATCATTGGAGAACTGGAGTTTGCTTGCGTTTTCTGTACAGGAACAAAGCAATCAATGAAGCAGAGATCAGACAGACAGCTGTCACAGTCAGGGCCACAATCAGGACCACCTCAGACTCCACACCTACAAAGCAATGAGATACCAATGGTTAGTGAAGGAAACACTGAGGGGAAAATGGAAACTAGCAGTCAGCCAACTCACCACCTGGAGACCTCGCCTGCAGCCTTCGCTCAACCTCATTCAAGGACTCCGTTGCCAGGTCAGTCACCTCAGTATCCAGAATGACCAGGGGTCCAAGTGAGGCCTCACCCTCCCACTTCAATCCAGCTTCACTCTCTGCAATATCAAACATGCCAGTTAGAGGGGGTAAAGGGAGATCTCCCACATCTAGAGGATCAATGTCCTACCAGCTTCAGGTACAAGATCCCTCCTTCCTCTGGAAGGAAATCGGAACTCCCTTGTGGCACCACAGTTACCCACATGGCAACAGGCACAAATGTCATTGTTGGATTGCTCCAATGGGGTCCAGCTAAACAAGAGAAAGTTGCTCAACCAGGTTGTCCATCACCTTTCCATACAACATCCCTCAGGAGAGAAAAGGGAACTTACACATTCTGCATCTTCTGGAAAGTACAAGCTTTGTTCATGGAATCTCTCCGATCCACTGCAGCAACTTTCAGGTGACAGGTGATGAAAATCTGAGGGATAAATTTCAACACAAGTTATTTAGTGACTCCCTCCAAACATGGAGGGCCCAATGATCAGATTCCTCTTACCAAGGAAAGGTCATCTCCAAAGAAGAGGAAAGCATCCAGGTCAAACTGGAGCTTGTCCAGCTCACGCTCGTCTCTTGGCAACACGAAGGTTGAAAAGGAGTCCTCAGCTTTGCTGTCCAGGAGGCAACTGGAGAAAGATTCAAAAAAGGGACATGAATTGAATCAAGTGAAGCCATTGAGATGGGACCAACTGGAGAAAGCAGAGAGCTCCTTACCCATTATAGTCAATGATGCTGTATCTCGGGGTGGAATCCTTGTCTGGGCTCAATGTAGCTACACAGTGGTCAATGTAGAGCTTCAGGGGCATGTGGTTGGTCGTTAAAACAGAGGCCTCAATGTGAATGAGGTCACCCAGGTAGTAGACAGTCGAGGTGCGCTCTGTAAGCCAGTCATCTGAAGTACAAGAGGACAAGGGTTGGAGACAGTGGGTACAACTCCCAGTGGGTGAGTACAGGAAATCACTCCCCATCCACCCATCACATACCATTCATTAGGCGCAGTGAGAATGACAGATGCCCTTCTCCAGACTTGGTGGAGCTGAATGGGATCCAGGTGGGCTTGATGGGGTTACTGCTCACATTGCCCTTCCTGGAAGGACAGGAGAGTCATTTTAGGACAACTTCAGAGAACTTGCATTGGACTGAAAATTCATTAATAAAAATCACTCATCTATTACCTAAAATAATGACACTCGATGGGAACGACAGCTCCATTGGTTCTCACAATGACAGATCCATGATACTGGGGGGTGTGGTTCAGGTGGGTGGTGTAGACCAGGAAATCTCCAGCCATCTGAAAGACATCATATTGAAGCAGGGAGATCAGACCAAAAAAGGAAAATACTCTGTACAGGAGTTAAGAATGAAGTGATCCTAACAAAACAGTTCTTAGTGGGCTTGACAGGGTAGTGCTGAGTCAGTTCCCCAACTGACTAGTAAAATTAGGAAGTGTAGACTCAGATACAGGGTCACTTGCAGTTGACATGATTAAAAAAAGCTTCATTCAAAAAACCATAAATCTTTGGAATTCTCTACCCGAGACAGAAATCCTCATGGATGATATTCAAGATGGATGGATATCTTTTTGGGCATAAAGTGAATCAGAATGAGATGAGGACATGGAATTTGAGGAGAAGTTTAAGCACAATCTTAAAAGCAGCTAGAGGGGCTGTACAGCATGTTGCTCTGGAGAATTAACACAAGTAAAAAGGAGAGACTGTGAGCACAAGAACTAAACAAAATAAAAGTGAAGCTGTCCTTTTGGGCCATTCCCTTAACAGCCACAAGTTACAGCAATTTAGAGCTCAGAAATAAACCAGTCTTGAAGCAGGGCTGCACATAATCCAGTTACAGGGAAAGCAGGAAATGTGGCATCAAATCTAATTTTTCATTCCGTTCATTGAAGAGTCAACCAGATTAAATAAAACTGGACTGAAACTGAAGATTCAAGTTCAGTTTAATGAGGGGCAGTAGAACTGAAAAGACTCATTAATGAGGATAAGAAAAACAGGAAAGCTTGAAGAGACCAAAGAGAAGGTTCAAAACCAATTGGGCTGATAATAAAAGGTGGGAAAGAAGGAGAGACTGGATAAAACAAAAGTACAATACACAACTAACAAGATTGAAGTTTGATAATGCAGGAGACAGACAACTCAATGACATTTCACAATGTATTGGAATGAAGAGTTAGCAACAATCTACACACCCAGCTTAGAGCAAGAGTCAAGGACTCATTACCTGTAATCTGCTGCCACACTCATGGAGCCCATAGTCAAAGAGGACAGTGTGGTTCTGAGAGTAGATCCTGGTCGGCCGACAACCTGCTGTCCCCAGGGTCAGGTCAGCAGCTTTAATCAGGTGCCTGGTTCCAAATAAATCCATCTGGACCCTGACCAGCAGGTTCTGCTCTCCACACTGCACCGTCACAGTCTGCAGTGGAGACACACTTCGACCCTCAGACACATGGAAACGGGAACCAAAGGGAGACCCAGTTGGAGGGACTCTCTGAGGCACAGGGGTGGCTTTCACTCTTCTCCATGGAAACCTCTGGTCTCGAAACTGTTGCCAAGTATCAGAGC
This sequence comes from Heterodontus francisci, assembly GCF_036365525.1. Lineage (NCBI taxonomy): Eukaryota > Metazoa > Chordata > Chondrichthyes > Heterodontiformes > Heterodontidae > Heterodontus > Heterodontus francisci. The sequence continues at coordinate 11,001,597 of NC_090418.1, read as the reverse complement.
AACAGACAATTCCAACTAACACCAGCACTGGGAACAAACCCCTCATTACAAAATCCCCCATGATACCAAACAACTCAACCATTGCTTCACCCACCAACCAGCTCCTTTTATACACACAACCTGCAGTCACCTGACACCAATGATCCCAGAAGCAGCAACATTGAGCCAATTAACCAGCCCCAATCTCCACAATTTACACCCAATGGCAGAACCCATGGATTCATTGCCAGGCGGGCCTATTTTATTTAGACCAATAGGAGTGACTCTGAGTTTCCCCATGTCACCTGACACAAATCAGCTCCACGATTGCTCATTTTGACGGAAACTATTCATACAATAATCTAGAATTATCTGGCCAATGTCACATTCCTGATTGTGGGATCTTGCTGTGCACAAATTGGCTGCCATGTTTCCTCCATTACAACAGCGACTACACTTCAAAAGTTGTTTTATTGGCTATAAAGCGCTTTGGGATGTCCTGTGCTCGTGAAAGGTGCTATATGAATGCAAGACTTTCTTTTTTTCAAACAACTCTCTGGTTAAGCCTCAGTTGGAGCATTGTGTCCAATTCTGGGCACCGTACTTTAGGAAGGATGTCAAAGCCTTGGAGAGGGGTCAGAGTTTCAGGATGATACCAGGAATGAGGGAATCAGTAATGTGGAGAGACTGGAGAAACTGGGATTGGTCTCCTTAGAGCAGAGAAGGTTAAGGGGAGATTTAAATCGAGGTGTCCAACATCGTGAGGGGCTTTGATAGAGCAAGTAGGGAGAAACCGCTCCCTCTGGGAAGTGGGTGGGTCACCAGAGGACACCGATTTCAAATAATTGGCTAAAGAACTCGAAAGGTAATGAAGAGAAACTCCTGCCTCCGGAGGCTTGTTCTGATCTGGAACAGATGATCTGAAAGGATGGTACAATCTGATTCCATTGGAACTATCAAAAGGCAATTGGGCAGGTACATGAAGAGAACTAATTTACAGGGTTATGGGGAAAATGCTGGGATGTGGGACGAAATTGGAGAGCTCTTTTAAAGAGTCAGCACAGGCACGATGGGCCGAATGGCCTCCATCTGTAGGGTAAGATTCTATAATTGTATGATTCTAGGATACTCCACAAAGGATCAGGCTGTAACTTTGAAGTCTTGGACTGGATTGTTGTTTTCCATTTGTTTCCTACAGGAAAGCATTATGATTTTGAGAGGGTGCATCTCAGTACTTTGGCATTTAAGACGCACTGTGGATTTTCAGCCTCTGTCGCACAATGACCTCCTTCTGTGCTGGGATAGTCTATGAAATCATAGGATAGTTCAGCACGAGTCTGTGCCGGCTCTTCCGAAGTGCAATCCAGTAAGTCCCACTCCCTGGCTCTTTCCCCGTATCCGCCATTATTTCCCTTCAGGGCTTCTGTCAGTCCGGCACTGACGTCATGATGGAGCCCAATTCTGAGGCCTTAGAGTTTATTTCAAACCAGTTAAAGTTTCTCCCTATTATTTACTACCTTTTGTTGGTCTATAAGATCACCTCTTAGACAGGTCGGAAAGCCCAAGTCTCTCCCGACTTTCCTCGTAACGCAGAACCCCGCTGCTAGGAATCCACCTCGTGGTTTTTATCCGCACTGTCTCCGATGTTTGATTCTCCTCCAATGGGAGCAATTCTGTATTGGATACTTCCAACGAGGTCATCGGACCCAGCACCAAGAAGAATAGGGACTGGTTTGATGAAAATGACAAGGAGAAAGGTCAGCTCATCAGGGTCACCCGGCTCAGCCAGCCAGTCAAGAGAAAAAGACAGCCGACCGTCAAGCATGCAGCACCCGACAATGTAAACTGAGGAACATCCACAATGACTGGTGGATCACACTTGTGGAAATAACTCAACTGTACGCTGAAACTGGCCACATAAGAAGTTTCTACGAAACATTAAAATCTATCTATGGACCAGCAAATCAAATCCAAAACCCCCTGAGGAGCACCGATGGCAAGACCCTACACACCGACAAGGAGTCAGTCCTGGAACGCTGGTCAGAGCACTTTGAAACTCTCTTCAGCACCAAGTGCACAGTGCATGATACTGCCATCAAACACATCCAACAACAGCCTGCCAAAGAAGAACTGGGTGAGAGCCCAAGTCTGGAGGAAACTGTGACCGCCATCAACTAGACGAAGAACAACAAAGCCCCCAGAGCCGGTGGAATTCCACCCGAAGCCTTAAAACAAGGTGGCCCTGCCCTCTACACCAAGCTCCAGGAGTGTTTCACGGCCTGCTGGGGACAGGGCAGGATTCCACGGGATGTTCGTGCTACCGTTATCATCACCTTGTACAAAAACAAAGGAGAAAAATCAGACTGCTCCAACTACCGTGGGATCAGCCTCCTTTCTATTGCTGGGAAGATCCTGGCTGGAATACCTTTGAGCAGGCTTGTGCCTACCATTGCGGAAGAAAACCTCCCAGAGAGCCAGTGTGGTTTCAGAGCAAACAGCGGCGCCACAGACATGGTATTTGCACTCAGACAATTACAAGAAAAGTGTCTTGAGCAAAACAAAGGCCCATACGTCACTTTCGTCGACCTCACCAAGGCATTCGAAACTGTGAACAGAGATAGACTTTGGAAAGTCCTGGTAAAACTTGGATGTCCACCCAGGTTCCTGGCCATGGTGAAGCAGTTTCATGAAAATCAGTACGGACAAGTCAAGCAAAACAACGACCTCTTGAGTCCCTTCCGTATCTCCAATGTGTGCTGGCCCTGACCCTATTCACCATCTTTTTCAGCATGATGCTGCAAAGGGTGCTGCATGCTTGACGGTCGGCTGTCTTTTTCTCTTGACTGGCTGGCTGAGCTGCAGAAGGCAACGGAAGACCTTGAGGAGGGAGTTTACATTCACTGCTGGACTGATGGAGATCTTTTGAACCTCAGGCGTCTTCAGGCTCACACAAAGATACAGGAAAAACTCATCCGTGAACTTCTTTTCGCCGATGACTGTGCTCTCCTGGCCCACAGTCGGTCAGACCTGCAACACATAACAACACATTTCCAAGGAAGCACAACTCTTCGAACTAAAAATCAGTGTGAAGAAAACTGAAGACCTGCGTCAGCCTGCACCCCAAGAAGAATATAGACCACCGAGCATGGTCATCGAGGGAACCGAGCTGAATGCCGTCAAGCAATTTACTTATTTGAGGAGTGTCATCTCGTTTGATGCCACCATAGACATGGAAGTGGACTATAGGCTTTCAAAAGTAAACAGTACATTTGGCAGACTATACCAATGTGTGTGGAGCAACCACAGCCTCAGAGCAAAGACCAAATTCAAAGTGTACAAACTCAAAGTCCTCACCACCCTTCTGTATGGCACCAGGTCATGGGTCCTATACCGCCATCATGTACGCCTTCTAGACCACCTCCATCAGTGCTGCGTCCGCAGCATCCTCAAGATCCACTGGCAGGACTGCATCACAAACATTGAAGTCCTGGAAACAGCCAACATCACCAGCATCAAGGCCATCCTCCTGCAAAGCCAACTGTGTTGGGTGGGTCAGGTTAGTCAGATGGACGACAGTCGCCTGCCCAAGATCATGGTGTACGGGAAGCTGACCACTGGTAAAAGGAACAGAGGGGGCCCATGCAAATGTTTCAAGGACTCCCTGAAGAAGTCCCTCTCTGTGTGTCACATCGACCATCGCCAGTGGGAAGTGCAGGCCATAGATCGTGATGCCTGGAGATGCTACATCAAGAGGGCTACAGACACCTCTGAGACTGAGCGAAGAACCAGCATGAAAGAGAAAAGGAGGAGAAGGATAGATCCAATTACCCCCAGCAGCCACTACACCTTCACTTGTACCCACTGTGGGAGAATCTGCTGATGACGGAAAGGCCTGACCAACCACCAGCTTGCCTGCAACCGGTGGGTACAACCTTCCCAAAATCTTCATCAGCGAGGAAATGCCAAGAGGAATGGGAGCAATTCCCTTGCAGTGTAATGAAAGGAATTAAATTGACACATTGTGTGGGATCACATATTGAAGCTAATGATGAGGAATTATTTCATTAGAACTGAACTGAGCTTGTTACAGGATAAACTCGTTTCCCAACTACATTGCTGTTATCAGAACAGTTAATCAGGAATAACAAGTTACTTTGCATTATTTCTCAAATGGCAGCTTCACATTGCCCGCTGGTAAGATTCTCTCAGTTATTCTGTCTCACTCACTGCCAAGCTTTTCTGTCCAGCTGCCAAGTCTGACGAATCCTAATCTATTCCCTCAGGTATTTTTTACCAGCCCTTCCTACAGTTTCAAACTCTGCTCTGAGATATAACTGGCTCGACTGCAGGCTCTGAAAGGGGTGCCGAGTGCTGTTTGCTGGTCTGTTCCAAATATCATTGAATCTAATTCAAATTAACCAGCACATCGATCGCAGGGAGCTGTGTTTGTTGGATCAGTATTCGACACGACAGAGAAAGATTCGAGAATATGGAGCGCTGTCTCTCAGCTTCCTACAGGTAATTGTTTTATTGGGTACCAGACACCAGGTAGATTCTGTAACACAGACAGTAAAGGGGAAATCGTTGCCTCTGTGTATTCTCTTTCTCTGTAAGTCATCTTTCTCTCTCACGCTGCTGATCCTGTCTCCCTGTTTGTCCGTTTGATTTCTCCTTATGAATAAACCTCTCTCACTTTTTCTCAATGTCCTTTCTATCCTGCCCTTATCCCTCTCTTTCTCCACACTAACACCTCGATATTTAAGGGTTAATGCAATGTTGAACTCCATAGATCAGAACAGCAAGAAATTGTAATCAAACTCTGGTCAGATCACAGCTTGAGGACTACGTTCAGTTCTGGTCAATGAAACACCAGTGAGGCATTCAAACACCGGAGGCAGTGAGGAGAAGAGACACAAGACTGATCCCCAGGCAGTAGGGTCTGAGTTATGAGGAAAGATTGGAGTGACTTGGGCGTTTGAGCTACCTGAGCAGTGATCTTATTGTGATATATAAGATAGTGAACAATATGGAAACGGTTAAACAAACGACACAGGTTTGAATAGTAAAAGGTAACTTTGGGAATGATATCAGGAATGATAAACAGGGAGTGGCCAATACTTAGTTGGGACTTCTGAACAGAATGATAGAGGTGAAGACCCTGGAATCATTGACGTATTGAATGGGTTGTGTTCTGGTAAACAAAGTGTTGACATTATCGGTAGTGGTTGGGGCCGCTTCTCTTCACGATGATCTAAATGAGCCAAGGTGCTTCACAGGAGTGTTGTAAAGGAACATACCACACCGAGCCATATAAAGAGATATTAGGACAGGTGACTGAAAGCTTGGTCTAAGAGCGATGTTTAAGGAGTGACTTAAAGGAGGAAAGGAAGGTAGTGAGGCGGAGAGGGTTAGGGAGAGGATTCCAGAGATTAGGACCTCGACAGCTGAAGGCACCGACACCAACGGTGGAGCGATTACAATCAGGAATGGTGGAGAGGCCAGAATTGGAAGAGTGTTGTTATCTCAGAGGATCTTGAAGCTGAAGCAGATTACAGAGATAGGGAGGGGCGAGGCTGTGGAGGGTTTTGAAAACAAGGATGAGAATTTTCAAATCGAGTTGTTGCTAAACTGGGAGCCAAAGTAGATCAGTGAGCACAGGGATGAAGTGTGAATGGGAGTCGGTGCGAGTTCGGAGCTGAAGTTTACAGAGGGTAGAACAGGAAAGCGTTGGAATGGTCAAGTCTAGAGGCAATGAAGGCATGGATGAGGGTTTCAGTAGCAGATGAGCTGAGACAGTGGCGGAGTCAGTTGATGTTACAGTCTTAGTGATGGTACGGAGATGTGGTCGGAAGCTCATTTTGGGGTTAAATATGACACTGATGTTGTGAACAGTCTGGTTCAACCTCAGGCAGTTACTAGGGAGTTGGTAGCTAGGGAGAGGAGTTTATGGTGGGAACCGAGGACAATGGGTGGAATTTAAACTAGCTGACGGGAATGGGTAGTGAGGCGGTGGGAGGCTGACAAGTCCCTGCGTCCTGATGGGCTTCATCCGAGGGTCTTAAAAGAGGTGGCTAATGAGGTTATAGATGGGTTGGTGTTAATTTTTCAAAGTTTCGCTGGATTCTAGAAAGGTTCCACCAGACTGGAAAGTCGCGAATATAACCTCTGTTTTCAAGAAGGGGAGGAGGCAGAAAACAGGTAACTATAGGCCAGTTAGCTTGATGTCTATCATGGGGAAGGTGTTAGAATGGATCATTAAGGAGACTATAGCTGGGCACTTTGAAAAACTCAAGGTAATCGGGAATAGTCAGCATGGCTTGTTAAAGGGAAATCATGTTTAACCAATTTATTGGAGAGCTTTGAAGGAGTAACATGTGCTGTGGACAAAGTGGAGCCCAGTGACACACTGTACTTGGATTTCCAGCAGGCATTTGACAAAGTGCCACATCACAGAATCACAGAATAATACAGCGCAGAAGAGGCCCTTCGGCCCATCGAGTCTGCACCGATGCATTAAAGACACTTGACCTGTCTACCTAATCCCATATGCCAGCACTTGGCCCAAAGCCTCGAATGTTATGACATGCCAGGTGCTCATCCAGGTACTTTTTAAAGGATGTGAGGCAACCCGCCTCTACCACCCTCCCAGGCAGTGCATTCCAGACCGTCACCACCCTCTGGGTTAAAAAGTTCTTCCTCAAGTCCCCCTTAAACCTCCTGCCTCTCACCTTAAACATGTGTCCCCTAGTAACTGACCCTTCAACTAAGGGGAACAGCTGCTCCCTATCCACCCTGTCCATGCCCCTCATAATCTTGTACACCTCAATCAGGTCACCCCTCAGTCTTCTCTGCTCCAGCGAAAACAACCCAAGCCTATCCAACCTCTCTTCATAGCTTAAATGTTCCATCCCAGGCACCATCCTGGTGAATCGCCTCTGCACCCCCTCCAGTGCAATCACATCCTTCCTATAATGTGGCGACCAGAATTGCACACAGTACTCCAGCTGTGGCCTTACCAAAGTTCTGTACAACTCCAACATGACCTCCCTGCTTTTGTAATCTATGCCTCGATTGATAAAGGCAAGTGTCCCATATGCCTTTTTCACCACCCTATTAACCTGCCCTTCTGCCTTCAGAGATCTATGGACAAACACGCCAAGGTCCCTTTGTTCCTCGGAACTTCCCAGTGTCAGGCCATTCATTGAATACTTCCATGTCACATTACTCCTTCCAAAGTGTATCACCTCACACTTTTCAGGGTTAAATTCCATCTGCTACTTTTTTGCCCATTTTCTAACCCAAGACACTCAACCTCACTGTTAACCACTCGTCCAATCTTTGTGTCATCCGCGAACTTACTGATCCTACCCCCCACATTGTCATTTATATAAACGACATAGATGACTAACAGTCGGGGACCCAGCACAGATCCCTGTGGTAGGCCATTGGACACTGGCTTCCAGTCACTAAAACAACCGTCTGTCATCACTCTGTGTCTCCTACAGCTAAGCCAATTTTGAATCCACCTTATCAAGTTACCTTGTATCCCATGTGCATTTGCTCCCGTGTGGGACCTTGTCAAAGGCTTTGCTGAAATCCATGTAAACTACGTCAACTGCACTACCCTCATCTCCACACCTGGTCACATGCTCAAAAAAGTCAATCACATTTGTGAGCATGACCTCCTTCTGACAAAGCCATGCTGACTATTCCTAACCAAATTTTGCCTCTCCTATTTCTATACTCGCTAGCACTGGGAGTAATCCAGAGATTACAACCCGAGAGGTCCTGCTTTTTAGTCCACTGCCTAACTCCCTGAATTCTTGATGCAAGACATCATCCCTCTTTCTACCTATGTTGTTGGTACCAACATGTACCATGACCTCTGCCTTATCACCCTCCCCCTTCAGGATGCCCTGCAGCCATTCAGTGACATCCCGGACCCTGGCACCAGGGAGGCAACACACCATCCTGGAGTCACGTTGACGGCCACAGTAGCGCCTATCTGTTCCCCTGACTATAGAATCCCCTATTACTATTGCTCTTCCTCTCTTTCCCCTTTCCTGTGCAGACAGGCTGCTTGTGGTGCCAGAAGCTTGGCTCGGTCCGCGTTCCCTGGAGGAACCAGCCTCATCAGCCTCCAAAATGGAATACCGATTTGCAAGCGGGACCCCAGGGGACTCCTGAACTCACTGCCTGATTCTCTTGGACTGCCTGGTGGTCACCCATTCCCTTTCTTCCTCAAGTCCCTTCAGCTGCGGTGTGACCACCTCTCTATACGTGCTATCCACAATGCTCTCAGACTCGCGGATGCTCCACAGTGTTTCCAGCCGGCGTTCCAGCTCTGAAATCCGAGCTTCCAGGACCTGCAGCTGGACACACTTCCTGCACACATGCTGGTCCCGGGGACTGGAAATGTTCCCGGATTCCCACATGCAGCAAGAGGAGCAACCCACGGTTTTAAGCTCTCCTGCCATTACTAAACCCTTTAAATTTAAAACTTTAGAAGACCATCATAGTAAAAAAAAATCATTCAACTAAGTCTTGCTAAAACAATGACTTACAATTCAATCCAGGTTGAAAAATACCCACCAGGACTTACTCACCAGTCAGCTGTGCTATGTGGAAACTCTCGGCTCCCCTCACACCCTTTGAGGACAGGTAGGAAATGAAAGGAGCTCCTCACTCCCTCATCACCGAACTCCCTCAGTCACAAAACTCACACTTCAGCACTCTAATGCAACCCAAGTCAGCGCTCCAGTGCAAACAAAGTCAGTACTGTAAGATGGCCCACTTTTATACTGTCTGACTCGAGTCCCTGAAAACTGGTTTAAGCCAATTATCTAATGAACAAGGTGCAGCTGCAAGCAGAGCCTGAGTGAACTCTGTTTAAAGCTAGTCTAAAACTCACCTTCTCCAACCCAAACAGCAACTGTTAAGTTAATTTTCCACTTAAAAGTAACACTAGATTTTAGATACAACTAAACCTTGATTACCCTCAGTCACAACACTCACACTTCAGCACTCTAATGCAACCCAAGACAGCACTCCAGTGCAAAACATAAAAGGTCATTGCGCAAAGTAGAAGCTCATGGTGTTGGGGGTAACATATTAACATGGATAGAAGATTGGCTGGCTGGCAGAAGGCAGAGAGTACGCCTAAATGTGTCATTCTCTGATTGGCAGGAGGTGACGAGTGGAATCCTGCAGGGGTCTGTGCTGGGGCCTCAACATTTTACAATTTATATCAATGACTTAGATGAGGGGAGCAATGGCATGGTAGTTAAATTTGCAGATGACACAAAGATAGGTAGGAAAGTATGTTGTGAAGAGGACATGAAGAGGTTGCAGACTAATATAGATCGGTTGAGTGAGTGGGAAAAAATCTGGCAGATGGAGTATAAAGTGGGGAAATGTGAAGTTGCTCACTTTGGCAGGAAGAATAAAAAAATCTGAGTATTACTTAAACAGAGAATAACTGCAGAATTCCGAGGTGCAGAGGGATCGAGGTGTTCTAATGCAGGAGTCACAAAAAGTTAGTATACAGGCAGAGCAAGTCATAAAGAAGGCTAATGGAATGTTATCCTTTATTATGATGTAACTGTGTTGCAGGGGGTTCAGAGGAGGTTTACTAGATTGATACCTGCAATGAGTGGGTTGTCTTATGAGGAAAGGTTGGACAGACTGGGCTTGTTTTCACTGGAGTTTAGAAGAGTGAGGGGAGACTTGATTAAAGTATATAAGATCCTGAACGGTCTTGACAAGGTGGATGTGGAAAGGATGTTTCCTCTTGTGGGTGAGTCCAGAGCTAGGGGGCACTGTTTTCAAATTAGGGGTCGCCCTTTTCGGACAGAGAGGAGGAGAATTTTTTTCTCTCAGAGGGTTGTGCGACTGTGGAACTCCCTGCCTCAGGAGATGGTGGAGGCGGGGTCATTGAATATTGTTAGGTAAGGGAATCAAAGATAATCAGGTTAGATGGGAGTGTGGAATTCGAGACACAAACAGATCATCCATGATCTTATTGATGGCGGAGCAGGCTCGAGGGGCCGAATGGCCTGCTTCTGCTCCTAATTCGTAGATTCGTAGGAGGCCGTAGAATCGGAAGGGAATGTGGGACGTGGAATGCCTGTCGCCGTTCCCGACTCCATCTAGTTCAATCGGGGGGGGGGATGGTGGAGGACGGCATTCACGCCCTGAGCCCCAATGGCCGATGGGTTGGGGGTCCCTCCAGCACGTGGGAAGTCTACCCAGTAAAAGCTGTCGTCCTCCATGTGGGCTCGGGTTGTGGGGAGCCCTCCTGATCGAGCACCCTGTGGCCCATGGAGGGGACAGCCGGTGGAGAGAGCTGCCCCCACTGAAACACCCTCCACTCTGCCCTCACCAACATCCCCCTAACAACCCAGCCTGACTGGCCCCGGTCAGCCTGACCCCACTTACCTGGGTTCAGGGACATGTTCCATCTTGTTGGTCCTGGCCGGGTGCAGTCCCAGCAGTGACCACTCCTCCCAGTGTCACCACTGCGACTGGTGAGCTGCCGGCCCTCCGATTGGCTGGCAGCTCTTGGAGGCGGGATCTCCGCTCTGAAAGGAACGGGTGGCCAATGCCAGGCAGTTAATTGCCTGATGGGAATAGAATCGTGTCGGGGCTCCAGTTGTCAGTTACGGTGGGGTTGCCCCCAGCTTTTCGGCCCACTGTCATGGCCACCGCCTCCGGCATTAAATTCAGCTCAATTACTTCGGTCTTCCCAATATTTAGTTGGAGCAAATTTCTAGTCATCCAGTGTTGGATGTTGAACAAGCAGTCTGACAATTTAGAGACAGTACAGGGGTCGAGAGAGGTGGTGGTGAGATGGACCTGGGTGTCGGTTTCCATGGAGAAACTGATGTTGCAGTTTCAGATTACTACATTGAAAGTTCATTTTATTTGCCTCCATGCTCTGCCCTTCCACACATCTCACATCCAGCCCTCCTGTATCCAGGGCACTGACAGGTTTTGGGATCCACACTTACCGGAGAACACCAGGTACACGACTGATGGATCGGCCGGGAGTGAGGATGTGCTGTACCAGGGGGGTAAGTTATATCAAGCTCCTTTCATTATGCTGGTCGTGCAGAGGTCTCACCAAATCAGACCTTGGTCTCCACCCCATCCCCTCTGGCACCTTCTCCTCCTTTTACTCTTTCACTTTGTTCCACCCCTATCACCTCTTCTTTAAAATCCACGTCCTCCACCATCCACCCAAACCTCACTCTGAGATCCCCTCACTCCGTCTCTCCCTCAGCCTCTGCACTAGGTGACTCCTCATCCTCAGTGATTTCAAACTATATCTCAACTGCCCGTACCCTCTCTCCTCTCATTTCACTCCCTCCCGATCCTCCCTTAACCTCTGCTTCCATATAAATTAATGACCCATCTCCATGGCCACTCCCTCGACCTTGCCGTCCCTCATAGTCTCTCGAATCCCTTCATCTCCATCACAGACAAAACCATTTCTGATCACTTCCTCGTATCACTCACCACTTGCAATCTCCCAACTCCATTCCAACATCAGTCATTGCGATATCCACCCTGGATGAAACTCTCCCACACTCCATTTACAGTGGCACTTTTAAACTCCCTATTGTCTAGCCTTTGGCCATCCATTCACTCTAACACTTCTGCAGCTGCCGATCTGCTCAATCACTCTCTCATTTCCATCATTGTCTCCCTGCACCTGGTCAAACTCTTTCTCTCTCTCACCGTGGTTCCTCCAGGTGTGACCCACATCTTCGCCCATCTCAAATCCAAGGGGAGCAGACTTCAATGTAACTGGCACACAATTGGTTTCTCCGTCCATCGCCAGGCCTGGGCTGGAAAATGTTAAGCATCTGTTCAGCTGCCACTGGCATATCACCCCTTCCCCATATATCAATGTTGCTTGATACGTGTTGTTGCTCTTCATGTTTGTTAACTCAATTACCATCTATAGACGCAGACACGAACTATCGAATCAAACGAAACTCTGCACTTGGTGCCTGAGTGACTGTCAGCCCCTGAGGCCTGGGATCATCGCATTCCGCCTGTAAATCAGAAGCCAAACCTCATGCTATATTCAGCTGTGATATTAATCTTTTTCTTTTATTTATGTGTCAAGTACTCAGAGTTAGACCTGGACTTTTCCCAGGCTACAGAAGAGGATTTTGAGCAGGTTCTCTCCCTCCTTGTCAACGAGACAGATTACTTGCCAAGCACCTACCACCACTGGCTCAAAGAGAGAAACCGAATGGTCATTTTAGCAAAACGGAACAGTCGAGTGGTGAGTTCCTTTTAGAATTTTGAAAATAATCCTGTTATAGATTATTAGATTACACTTTGCATCAATCCAGTTTAAATCACAATTTCACTTGTCTCCATTTAAAATAATTTACAACCAAAATCAGTGAAGCTGAAATCACTCTGTGATATCAGTAATAAACACATTAATATTGAGGGTAAAACTTTGTCTGTCAGTTACAGAGGAATTGGATCAAAACCGATCAAAGGATTCGTTGCTAGTTTGTCACAGTCGGGTACAACATCTGCACCTTTTGATCCAGTCTCCTCAAAAATGGAAGCCGATATAAATCTGGCTGCATCGTTCCTCGTTAATTGGCCTATATCGTATCTCGTTCTGCTCAGGACCATTTTCTTTAGATAGCCATCATCTCACTAATTGTTAGAGCCCAGAGATTGTTGCTGTGATCGTCGTGGAGGAATGGTGAAAGTGTCCGTGTGACATTGCTTCATTAATGAACTTCCCTCCATCATAAGGTGAGATGTTCGCTGATGATTGGACAATGTTTAGCACCATTCGTGTCTCCTCAGATAATGAAGCAGTCCGTGTCCCGATGCAGCAAGACCTGGACAATATCCAGGTTTGGGCTGATAAGTGACAAGTAACATTCGGGCCACACAAGTGCCAGCCAATGACATCTCAAACAAGAGAGAATCTAACCATCTCCCCTTGACATTCAATGGCAATACGGTTGTTGAATTCCCCCACTATCAACATCCCAGGGGTTACCATTGACCAGAAATTGAACTGGAGTAGCCATACAAATACCGTGGCTGCAAGAGCAGGTCAGAGGCTAGGAATCCTGCGGGAAGTAACTCACCTCCTGGCTCCCCAAAGCCTGTCCACCATCTACAAGGCACAAGTCAGGAGTGTGATGGAATACTCTCCATTTGCCTGGATTGGTGCAGCTCCAACAACACTCAAGAAGCTCGACACCATCCAGGACAAAGCAGTCCGCTTGATTGGCACCCCATCCACCACCTTCAACATTCACTCCCTCCTGCACCGATGCACAGTGGCAGCAGTGTGTACCATTTAGAAGAAGTTTCACATACACTGCAAATTCCAAAACCGTGCCCTCTACCTGCAATTTTACGTCATTAATGGTATCAAAAACATCAGTTGTTCTTGTCCTGAATCCTGGGGAACACCACAGTATACCCCTCTCAAGTCTGAAAAACAGCCATTCACCACAAATCTCTGTTTTTGTTCAATTTTGTCCTGTTACGACCAGGTGAGAAAGATGTCTAGGGGTTTATCTCAGCCGTCATCTGGTCTTATTGTAACAAGGGTTTAATTTTAAACACACTGTGTTTTGAGCTCCCCCTTTGGTGAATCCTTGTTCACCACTTTCCAATTATAAGGCAAAGAAATGAGCATAAACAGGCTTTCTTAGGTTTAAAGAAGAAAAGCGAAATTTATTAAAACCTAAACTTAAACTCTAATTCGGTTAGCGACTACTGATACAAGGCGCGCCCGACACTGGCATGCATAAGCCGTACGCACATGCAAATAGAGACAGAAAAGAGCAGAAGAAAAATAAAGTGGAGAGGTTTGAGGCAATATCAGAAGAATTTCTTGTTCCTGTGCTTCGAGCTCACTGTCGTCCTTTTTATAGGTAGTTCTTGCTTGTTGGCAATTCTTGCTTTTCATTGGGGCCCAGTATTCTTCTTAAACCTTGTTCACTGTAGGAGACTTTTCTCTCTTGGGGTTCCTGTGTCTTCAATGGATTCCAAAGCTGGTGAGAAAGAGATGAGCAAACAGGAGCGAGGTCTTTTCAATCCAGGAGCAAGCAGCTTTCTGAGTTCAAATTCTCTGTGGCAAGTTCAAATTCAAAAAACTCCAAAAGCCAGTTAGTCATGTGACCAAACTGGTCTGACCACGTCTGTTTGTGTATTCGGCCATCTTAGCAGTTAACATGGAATGCTAACCTCTCCACCTTCAACGTCTGGTAATCAAAAGTCCATTATGGATTAAATTGAAGCAGGGAGTGGCCCCTTTTTGACTTTTCCAATTACAGTCTGTTACTATGCAAATGTCTGTCCAGTCAAGGGTCTGGTGGTTTTTTCTTAAACCAATTCTTTCTTTACTCCACTAACAGTTTAAAAATCAATGTGCATGTGGTGAAATATGTGTCTCATTCTTGGCAGGTGGGGGTCTGCATGACACCTCCACACCCAGGGGAATGAAATGTGATTTGAATAAAAACGGCACATTTCATTGAAAGGTTTGAGAGAAATATAAGATACAGAAAGAAAAACCATGCATTTCTCTCATTCACTTCCATTCATTCATCAATCTTAAAGCCGATTAGAATTGTCTTTTCTAGGTGCCAATGTTTCCTTTAACCTGCCCTCTTGGTCACTTTTTCCCCTTCTCTTTCCACACTTTTGCCAACCGTGTGCCTGCCTGTCCCCTTTTGTTCTCGGCGGGGGTCCCTTACAGTTCACCAGCCCTCTGCTGGAGGGTCCTCCTAACACTGGTACGGGACTTAGGGGTGCAGGTTTCACTGCAGCTTGCTGTTTCCCCTCAACCTGGCACATGACAACTCCTGCAGTACTCCACCACATCTTTGTGGTGTTCTGGCCAGTCAAACTGTTGTCTTATGCGGGCTTTGGTCTTTCGTATACCAGCATGTACAGCCACGGTAGTCTCTTGGGCCCTTCTTAATATTGCTCCCCGGTACCTCTGCAGCACCACTAACTGGTGGACTACGGTCCACTCCTTGCCCTCAGATCTGTGAGGAGAACTCAATTTCCTCACCATTACCTCATTCTTTAAATAGTAGCAATCAGGGACTCCCTCTGCTTCACTTTCAGACTGGGCAGTCTGTGCTAACTCTCGCAATACTGATTCAGCTCGCTAAGCCTCAGCTGGGGAAAATCCATTTAATTCATTCCCTCGGTCTCCTAACTTTCCAAAGAAAGTCTCGGACAGGCGAGCCTGGCCATCTGCCTGCAGCACCAATGCAGTCTCCTCTGGGGGATCTGGTTTGATCATGGCCTGACCCACTACACATTCAGGGAAACTGCAGGAGACCGTCTTCTGCCACCGCCCTGTCTCTCTGACCTCCTGCGGTCTTTCTTTCACTACTGGGGGCGCTAGCACCTTTGCCCCCTCCAGATTACCTCGGAGCAGGTCAACCCTGTCCACAGGCAAACTAGAGACAATCCCTATGGTCACTGGTCCCGAAACCAGGTCGCACTCCAGGTTTACCCAGTGTACAGGTACAGGTATACACTGCCCTCCAATATCACTCACCACCATTGTGATGTTCACTGCACTCTCTGGGGGAAAGGTCAGGCCTTTTCCCATGAAAAGGGATCTAGAGGCTCCTGTATCCCTGAGAATCACTATGGGCTTGCTTGCTCCACTCGAGGGGTATGGGGTTACTTCCCCTTCAGACATAAAACCCTGATAACCTTCAGGAACCTTATTACCTTTTCTTGCACTGGCCGCAGTAAGCTTCCTGGGTTGCACTCGTAATGCAGTTACAGCTTGTTCTGTGCCTTCCATCAGGATTCCGTCTTCACTGAGCGGGTGTGCCCTGTTTAACTCTACTGGTTTTCCCTTTAGTTTCCAGCAGTTAGCTTTAAAATGCCCTGCTTTATTACAATGGAAGCACGCAGGTCCTCTTGCTCATAGCACCTTCCTTTTTGGCTAGAGGAGGACCCCCCAATCCCCAGACCTGCCCGTGTCTCCTGCTTTCCTTTCTCTCCCAGGACTGCCTGGGCAGATATCACCTTCTCACCCTTTTTCCCTTTCGGATTTGTGGGGTGATTAGGAAAGGTTGTCCCCGGGAAAACCGACTTAAAAATTAAAGCAAACTCATCGTCCCGAATGGCTCCCTGAACCCACTGCTCTTCTACCTGGGTCTTTATTGTGAGTGGGAGAGATATTTGAAATTCCTCTAACAGAACTACTTCTCTGAGAGTCTCATAGCTGAGCTGTATTTTAAGAGCAACCAGCCACTGGTCAAAAGTCAGCTGCTTACTTCTTTCAAACTCCAGATAAGTTTGATTAACTTGCTTTTTGAGGGCTCTAAACTTTTGGTTGTAGGCTTCGGGTACTAATTCATATGTTCCGAGGAGAACTCTCATCTGGCAACAAGGAATAAACCTCATGGGCTTTTCCAGTTAGCTTGCTTTGTATTAAGAGAGACCAGGTCGCAGCTGGCCATTTTAGCTGCCTTGCCAGTTTCTCAAAAGACACAAAAAACGTTTCCAATCTTCCTCATTGAATTTTGGAATGAGTTGGGCGAGTTTTAACAATTTCGTACCCAGCTCTGAATTATGCTCCTGCATATTGACCATGCTTTCACTGGGGTTACTCTGTCGCCCCCTAGTTAACTCAAGCCACTTCAGCTCTCTTTCTTTGGATTCTTTCAGGCATATTCTTTCTCTGTCTCTCTCTCTCTCTCCTCTTTCTCTCTTTCCTTCTGCTGCCTTTCTTTCTCTCTCTCTTCTCTCCCTATTTCTTCCCTTTCCTTCTGGAAGGCTCTCTCTTTCTCCCTCTCCTGTCTCTCTCTCTCTATCTGTCTTTCCCTGTCTTCTAATTCAAGTTTCCTTTGATCCAATTGTATCTTTTCTAGCAGTACCCTGTCTGGGTCTGCTTCTAACACTGCTTCTGCTTCTTCAGATTCAAGGGGAAAATGGTTGGCCACTAGCCTTAGGAGTTCAGACTTCCGAGCCTTGCCACGTACAGTGATCCCACACTGCTCAGCTATTTTCCTCAACTCCTCCATAGACATAAGAAGGGGGTGGGACCCATCATGCTCTGAAATTATTGAATTCAATGTTCAGTCCGGCAGGCTGCAGTGTCTAATCGGTAAATGAGATGCTGTTCGTCGAGCTTGCGTTGATGTTCACTGGAATCCCAGGACAGAGATGTGAGCACGAGAGCTTATAATATTCATTATAAGCCCACTGACTCCCACAGCTACCTCGACTACACTTCACATCCTGCCTCCTGTAAGGACTCCATTCCATTCTCCCAGTTTCTCCGTCTCAGACGCATCTGCTCTGATGATGCTACCTTCCACGACAGTGCTTCTGATATGTCTTCCTTTTCCCTCAACTGAGGATTCCCCCTCACTGTGGTTGACAGGGCCCTCAACTGTGTCCGGCCCATTTCCTGTACCTCTACCCTCACCCCTTCCCTCCCTCCCAGAACCGCGACAGGGTTCCCCTTGTCCAGACTTTCCACTCCACCAGCCTCCAGATCAAAGGATCATCCTCCGCCACTTCTGCCACATCCAGTGTGATGCCACTACCAAATGTATCTTCCCCTCCCTTCCCCTGTCAGCATTCCGAAGGGATCGTTCCCTCCGTGACACCCTGGTCCACTCCTCCATTACCCCCCACCACCTCGTCCCCGTCCCACGTCACCTTCCCCTGCAATCGCAGGAGGTGTAATACCTGCCCATTTACCCCCTCTCTCCTCACTATCCAAGGCCCCAAACATTGAGAAAATTGAATGAAAACGTGGGAGGCTGGAGTGGGACGAATTGGAGAGCCGGCACAGGCTTGATGGGTAGAATGGCCTCCTTCTGTGCTGTTGGATTCTAGAATGTTCTCTCCGCACTCTGGATTTGTTTTTCTTTAAAACCAAATGGCAAAAGATCTGCAGATGATGGAAATCTGAAGCAAAGTCTTAGAAGTTTGGAGTGTTTCAGGTGAAACACCAATGTAAACCCATAGCATCAGGCAGAAAGAACAGGTCAGTCGCTCTGCTTTATACACTTGTGCTTCTGATACATGGACACCAGTGGGAATCCTCCCTGTCTTCCTCTCTATTTCCAGGTCGCTCTGGTTTCTGCTCACATCGTGGATGATGGACAGACAGCTGCAATGGAAGCATTAAATGTTCATCCTTCAGAAAGGGGCAAAGGAATTGGACGGCTGATTTACAAACACATTCTCCAGTGTATAAGAGCGAGGTACCCGGAGGTGAAGAACCAGAGCGGTGTCACAGGGCAAGACATTTTCAAGGGATTTCATCCACGAGGCAAACAGGTGCGATTAACATGCAGCTAAACTCTCACATAGATTTGCATTGATTAGCATAATGATTTCACCTGGAATATTTTAACAAACCCCAGTAATAAACAAATTCTGTTATACTGGAAAATAGTTTCAGATGAGGTTTGACAGAAAAGGTTTGTCAGAAATGCATATTTTACAAGAAGGAGATAGTGAGAGATTCTCTGAATATTTTTACTATTAAACATTCCACTGGTGAATAATATAGAATCATCGAATGATAACAGCACAGAAGGAGGCCATTCAGCCCATCATGTCCGTGCAGGCTCTCTGCAAGAACAATTTAGTCCGTCCCACTCTCCCCTCCCTTTCCTCGTAGCCCTGCTGATATTTCCTCCATCACCCTCTCAGCTCCTGAATTCCAGATCGTAACCACTGGCTGTGTGTAAATAAAATAATTCCTCATGTTGCCTTTGGTTCTTTTGCCATTCACTTTAAATCATTGTCCTCTCGTTCTTGACCCCTCTGCCAATAGGAACAGTTTCTCCCAATCTACTCTGTCTAGATCCCTCATCATTTTGAACACCTCTATCAAATCTCCTCTCAACCTTCTCTTCTCGGAGGAGAACAGCCCCAGCTTCTCCAATCTATCCACGTAACTGAAGTTCCTCATCCCTGGAACCATTCTTGTGAATCTTTTCTGCATCCTCTCTAAAGCCTTCACATCCTTCCTAAATGTAGTGTCCAGAATTGGACACAATACTCCAGTTGAGGCCAAACTAATGTTTTTATAAAGATCCTTCATAACTTCCTTGTCTTTCGACTCAATGCTTCTATTTATAAAGCCCAGGATCCCATGTGCCTTATTACCCACTTTCAATGCTTTGTGTACACATAGCCCCCTGGTCCCTCTGTTCCTGAAGCCCCTTTAGAATTGGACCCTTTATTTTGTATTGCCTCTCCTCGTGCTCCTGACCAAAATGTATCACTTTGCATTAAATTTCATGTATTTAATATTTAATCCTCATCTCACATTTCATCACTAACCCTTTCCCCGATATCTTTTGTTTCCAGTCCTTGATTTCTCTTCGATTTCCATCAATAAATGTTCCCACTTTGAAGAGTGAGCTGATCAGTAACATGAAGAAAAGTGGGGCTGAATATTGGGAACCGATCTCCCTGCAACCAGATGAAGTGAGGTCGGTATTCCTGAACAGAACCGTAATTGACACAGTGCTGCCGGGCAGGAGAATCGTTCACAGAGGAGGCGTATTCAAACCACTGGAGAGCAACCTGGATATTTTACTGAAGCGGGATATCAGCTGGATAGCAGATAGAAAGGAGAACACACGTGCTGTGAGTTTGGGCACAGCTCCCTACAGAGATCCAATGGGAAACTATGTTTACAGAATAGACATGTTTGGGAAAGATTTATCAGCTGTGAAAAGTGTCTTCCTCTCTCAGCTGCAAAACCTGCCTCCTTTACAAGGCAATGTAATCTGCCTACTGCCTGTAAATCCATCGCTGTCCCCCCAGATGTGGGAATTCTGTACCAAGGAACTGGGGCTTCAGAAAGGGAAACAATATTGGAAAGATGTGTTTATAGCAGAGGGGGATATATTCCAAATTCTGACTAGATTTTAATCAGACCAAACATAGACTCCGACTGACTGTCCCTCCTTCCCCAATATGTTGCAATCTAGGCAACGGTTTCATTGTCTGCACAATCATAGTCATATTCCTGCAATTGTACTGTAGACCTGTGCCCCAAAATAAGCCATGCCCCATTACAGCTACAACACTGGCATCTACCCGGCAATGTGTAAAATTGCCCAGGTATGTCCTGTACACAAAAAGCAGGACAAGTCCAACCCGGCCAATCACCGCCCCATCAGTCTACTCTCGATCATCAGTAAAGTGAGGGAAGGTGTCGTTAACAGTGCTATCAAGCGGCACTTGCTTAGCAATAATCTGCTCACTGATGCTCAGTTTGGGTTCTGCCAGGGCCACTCAGCTTCTTACCTCATTACAGCCATGATTCAAACATGGACAAAAGAGCTGAACTCTCGAGGTGAGGTATCATCAAGGCAGCATTTGACCGAGTATGGCATGAAGGAGCCCTAGCAAGACTGGAGTCAATGGAAATCAGGGGTAAAACTCTCCACTGGATGGAGTCATACCTAGTGAAAAGGAAGATGGTTGTGTCTGTTGGAGGTCAATCATCTCAGTCCCAGGACATCATTGCATGAGTTCCTCAGGGTAGTGTCCTCGGCCCAACCATCTTCAGCTGCTTCATCAATGACCTTCCTTCAGTCATAAGGTCAGAAGTAGGGATGTTCGCTGATGATTGCACAATGTTCAGCACCATTTGCGACTCCTCAGATACTGAAGCAATCCGTGTAGAAATGCCTGTGTAGACAACATCCAGGCTTGGGCTGATAAGTGGCAAGTAACATTCGCGCCATACAAGTACCAGGCAATGACCATTTCCAACAAGAGAGAATCTAACCATCACCCCTTGACATTCAATGGAATTATAATCATTAAATTCCCTGCTATCGACATCCTGGGGGTTACCATTGACCAGAAACTGAACTAAAGTAACCATATAAATACCGTAGTTACCAGAGCAGGTCAGAGGCTGGGAATCCTGCGGTGAGTAACTCACCTCCTGACTCCCCAAAGCCTGTCCACCATCTACAAGGCACATGTCAGGAGTGTGATGGAATACTCTCCACTTGCCTGGATGGGTGCAGCTCCAATAACACTCAAGGAGCTCGACACCATCCAGGACAAAGCAGCCCGCTTGATTGGCACCCCATCCATACACATTCACTCCCTCCACCACCGTCGCACAGTGGCAGCAGTGTGTACCATCTACAAGACGCACTGCAGCAACGCGCCCAGGCTCCTTCGACAGCACCTTCCAAACCTGTGACCTCTACCACCTAGAAGGTCAAGGGCAGAAAATGCATGGGAACACCAGCACCTGCAAGTTCCCCTTCAGGCCACACACCATCTTGACTTGGAACTATATCGCCGTTCCTTCACTGTCGCTGGGTCAAAATCCTGGAATTCCCTTCCCAACAGCACTGTGGGAATACCTATCCCTAATCACCACTGCCAGATTGAAACTCTCTTCTCCTTTTTATTATTTCTCAATGTTGTGGGAATTGTGTTTCATCCTCAATTCTCATCTGGAATAAAGTGAGGTGAGATTGTAAGTCCATGAGAGCAGAAACTATAGCTCCAAAAGTTGACAAGGGGGCTTTGGGACACGGAGTGCGGTCACTGCTCCTTTCCACATCCCACTTTATCATCTCTAACTTTGGAGTCCCAAATCCGCATGGTTCAAGTCTTTTCATTCTTTCTTGGGATGTGGGCATCACTGACAAGGCCAGCATTTATTGCCCATCCCTAATTGCCCTTGAACTGAGTGGCTTGCCAGGCCATTTCAGAGGGCAGTTCAGAGTCAAGCACATTGCTGTGTGTCTGGAGTCACATGTAGGTCAGACCAGGTCAGGATGGCAGATTTCCTTCCCTCAAGGGCATTCATGAACCAGATGGGCTTTTACAACAATCGATGATAGTTTCATGGCACCGTTACTGAGACTACCTTTTGATTCCAGATTTTTGTGAATTAATTGATTTTTTAATTGTTTAATTGAATATTTAATTTCCACCAGCTGCCATGGTGGCATTTGAATCCATGTCCCTAGGTCATTAGCCTGGGCCTCTGGAGTACTAGTTCAATGACATTTCCACTTCCACCACCGTCTCCCATGTGCCTGAAGACATTATGTACGGAGGAGCAGCAGTCAGATGCCTCTTCAGCTCCTGAGACACGAGGAGCACACGTTCAGTTTGATTAACATATTAAGTTGTGAAAACCGGTCTTTTATTGCGGCCACGGTGAAATTCTGGTTGTTGTGAATTGCATGAGAGTCTCTAATTCTGGAACATGAGATTATCAAATCAATAATTTGAAGTGATTTATGACTTTAACCTCTTATAGGGACCAAACCAAATCAGGAGTACATCCCTATGAATCTCCTTTAATCAAGTTCAAACCAGACAAATTCTCAGACACTTATTTGGGTCCAAAGAATTGTACTAGGTTTCCCTCAAGAAAAGAAAACCAACAGAGAATATTACCATCTTTCGGATAGCCTACTTTTAATAATTATGGCTAAGTCATAAATATCCCAGATATTGTCAGGGTCTGGGAACTCTCTTCAATACGTATCTCTCCACTTAAAGAGACACAGAGAGGGGGTTCTTTGCAGTTGTATACAGAATGTTACATGTGGCAATTTATTAAATTATTTAATAAATATATAAATGTTAACATGCAATACACGTCTAAGTGGATAAGTATATTACAATATTAAATATTACTAAAAGATGTAACACAATCTTATTTCTAACATAGAATCCAAAAGTTTAACCTTGCTAATGTTACAGCAAAATATCTTAGAATATCCCGAATTTCCATCAAAATTTAAAGTAAAAATTTTACCTTAAATTCCCCGTAGTTGAGAAGCATTTTTGAGGATTCAACATTTCTAATCTTTGCTTCAAACTTCTCATGTTTTTACTGTTTCTGAAGTGTCATCTGACTTTTAGCATATAGGCGTTACCTTCCTGTGTGTGTTTTCCTTGTTTTTTAAAATCCATATCTTTACCATCTCCACTTAATGTTTTACTGGAGTTCTCTTGCTCTTGAAGTTGTGAGCATTTATCTGGTCAAAATGTTTATAATTGTGTTTACCTGACCTCTTGTTCCTGTGAGTACTCTTGATTGCCTTTTTTATTGTAGTTTGAACTTCCCTTGTGGGTCAATCTGTCGACATTTACCAACACCATCAATTAGTTAAATTTATGGTTACCTGTTACTGATATGACGCAGGATATTTCAATGTGCAAGTTTATCTACCAAGTCCCTCGCAACAGAGGCACTGAAATGGATTCTCCAACTTAAAAGTTTGCAACAGGGACCTCGAAATTTCTAAGTCTACCTTCTTAAAGGGGAATGTCAGTGAGTCTTGAAACCCTAACCATTCACTCAATCTTTAATTCTAAGAGGTATAATATATTAAGTATGCCGAAAATATATCTACTCCAGCCTATTATCCCTGTATTCCATCAGAAATTGGCATTTTGGAATTTCTAAGCTATTTCACAGAGTCGACAATTTGTGTTGATTCTGATTGTTTAATTACCTTGATGCTTCTGGAATGTGTGACCAGAAGAAAAAGTTGGGGAGAGAGTGTGTGCGCGTGTGTGTGTGTGTGTGTGTGTGTGTGTGTGTAAGTGGATTGTGCTACAGAATTGGTCCACGGTGTGCTTGAAGTTTCTAAGTTTTCATAAAAGCTGCATGAAGCTGTGTGACACAGGCAGGTATTGATTGATAGTGTCTGCATTTGACTTCTTTTGAAATGCAAAGAAAATAACTATAGAATGGGTAAACCTAATGAGCATTAATGCTGTGGAGGTCGAGTGTCTGGAGTGTGCTAGGGATGGTTTTCTGGTGCAGTATGTTGTGGAACCGACTAGGGAACAGGCTATTTTACATCTAGTATATGTGATGAGAAAGGGCTAATTAATAATCTTGTTGTAAAAGAACCTTTAGGGATGAGTGACCATAATATTACATTATGTTTGAAAGTGAGGTAGTTCAATCTGAAGCCAGGGTGTTAAATTTGAACAAAGGGAATTTTGAAGAATAAGGGCCTAAGTGGCTGAGGTGGATTGGGAAAATACATGAATACACATGACAGTACATAGGCATTACAGACAGAGTCAGGAGAATTTATAATGGGGAATAGAGAAATGGCAGAGAAGCTAAATGATTACTTTGTGTCTGTCTTCACTGAGGAAGATACAAGAAATCTCCCGGAATTAGAGATCCAAGGGATTAGGGAGAATGAGGAATTGAAGGAAATTAGTATTAGTAAGCAGGTTGTATTGGAGAAATTAAGGGGCTGAAGGTTGATAAGTCCTCAGGACCTGATATTCTACATTCCAGAGTGTTGAAAGAGGTAGCTATTCAGATAGTGAATGCATTGGTGATCACCTTTCAAAATTCTATAGATTCTGGATTGGTTCCTGCAGATTGGAAGGTAGAAAATAAGAAGGAAGGGAGAGAGAAACAGGGAATTACAGACCTGTTGGGGAAATGCTATAATCTTTTCGAAAGGATGTGATAAAGGGACACCGGGAAATAATGATCTGATTGGGCATACTCAACATGGAGTTATGAATGGGAAATCATGTTTGACAAACCTCTTGGAGTTTTTTTGAGGATGTTACTAACAGAATTGATAAAGGGGAGTCGGTGGACGTAGTATACGAGGATAAGCAGAAGGCTTTTGATCAAGTCCCCCACAGGAGGTTGGTTAGTAAAATTAAAGCACATGGGATAGGAGGTAATATACTGGCTTGGATTAAGGATTGGTTAACAGGCAGAAAACAGAAAGTAGGAATAAATGGGGCATTCTCACGTTGGCAGGCTGTGACTAGTGGGGTGCCGCAGGGATCAGTGCTTGGGCCCCAGCTGTTTGCAATACATATCAATGATTTGGATGTGGGGACCAAATGTAGTATTTCCAAGTTCGCGGATGACACAAAACTAGGTGGGAATGTGTGTTGTGAGGAAGATGCAAAGCGGCTTCAAAGGGATTTGGACAGACTTAGTGAGTGGGCAAGAATGTGGCAGATGGAATAGAACGTGGGAATTGTATAGAACCTTGGTTAGACAGCACCTGGATATTATTACCATCGAGGGAGTGTAACAGAAATTCCCCACACTTTTTCCTGGCATGATGGGACTGTCCTATGAAGAGAGATTGGGGAAACTGAGCCTGTATTCTCTCGCATTTCAAAGAATGAGAGGTGATCTCATTAAGTATTTTGTAAGTTTCAAAGGGATAGACAGGGTAGATGCAGCTAGGATGTACGTATGGACCAGGGTTTCCCTCATGCTGCAGAGGTTACATGCCATCTACACTCTAACTTGTCCTGGGAGTGTTAGATGGGACAGAGTCGAGGGAGATTTACTCTCTAACCCCACGCTCACATCTAACTACAAAGACCATTCAGCTGCTTCTGCTACTTCCTAACAACATGTTTGGCCTGCTGGGCTAAAGGATCACCTGACACCCTGCCCTAAAATGTATCTTCCTCTATCTTCCCTCAGTGCCACTCCAAGCTCATCTTGTCTGACACCCCACCTCATCTTCTCAACCCTATTCCCACTAAACTGCAAACCACCCAATTTCCCTTCTCGGCCCCTAAATTAGCTGATACTTGCTTCTCATTTGTTCCACTCCCCTTCACATCTGCCATCATTACCCCCCCCTTCTCAAGCAAGCTGACCCCTCTGTCCTTGTAATCTACCTCTCTCTCCATCACCAACATCCTTGAACATGACACCTCCCATATTGAGTTCCAGACAAATGGGACCCCCATGTTTGTCATCACTCCAATTAGCAGTACGGCGATCGCAACACCAGAATGGCTCATCAAAAACATAATGGAATGTTGCAACCGTGATAAACTATCCCTCCGTCATTCCTGACCTAGCTGCAGTCTGCCAGGAGCAACCACAACCTGCTTCTCCAATTCCTCTCCCTCATTGGGCAGCTGCTTTAAAGTCACCTGCTTCTATTCTTAGCAATCCAGTCCGAGCCATAGGAACATCTACTCGTGCTACTCCAGAAACACTTTCCAGTGTGGCACAAGGTTCGATCAGCTCCCTCTTATTTATTGGCATGCTGCCCCTTGGTGATCTAAAGACAGTCAGTTTCCACATATATGTTGATAACATCCAGTTCTACCTCACCACCTCAAGTCTCGTTCCAGGCTGATACCAGTGATTAGATACATTAAATGAGTCAATTAAGAGGATCCAGTGACAAATGAGCTACCAGATACAAGTATCATTGCTTTATTGATCATTTGACAATGATCAGAGTTTGCTCGCGTTTCCTGCACAGCATGATGGTGCAGCAGGCAACGGAAGACCTTGAGGATGGAGTTTACGTTCACTGCCGGACTGATGGAGACCTTTCCAACCTCAGGCGTCTTCAGACTCACACAAAGGTACAGGAAAAACTCATCTGTGAACTTCTTTACGCCGATGACTTGCTCTCCTGGCCCCCAGTCAGTCAGACCTGCAACACAAAACACATGTTTCCAAGCAGTGTGGAATTCAGACACAAACAGATCATCCATGATCTTATTGATGGCGGAGCAGGCTCGAGGGGCTGAATGGCCTGCTTCTGCTCCTAATTCATAGGTTCGTAGGAGGTCGTGGAATCGGAAGGGAAAGCGGGACGGGGAATGCCTGTCGCCGTTCCCGACTCCATCTGGTTCAACCGGGGGTGGGGGATGGTGGAGGATGGCATTCCTGCCCTGAGCCCCAATGGCCGATGGGTTGGAGTCCCTCCAGCACGTGGGAAGTCTACCCAGTAAAAGCTGTCGTCCTCCATGTGGGCTTGGGTTATGGGGAAGCCCTCCTGATCGGGCACCCTGTGGCCCATGGAGGGGACACCTGGTGGAGGGCTGCCCCCACTGAAACACCCTCCACTCTGCCCTTGCCAACAACCCCCTTACCACCCTGCCTGACTGGCCCCGGTCAGCCTGACCCCACTTCCCTGGGTTCTGGGACCTGTTCCATCTTGTTGCTCCTGGCCGGGTGCAGTCCCAGCAGTGACCACTCATCCCAGTGTCACCACTGTGGCTGGTGAGCTGCTGGCCCTCCAAAAACTACCACTAGGTGGCAGTGCTGTGGCACATGCGCAAATGCCTCTAAAACGTCATGGACTGCGACTTCTGGATGCCAGGACTAAAGATGGTGCCGCTCAAATAGTCAGAGACAACCTGACAAACACACGTCACAACACAATGGCTGAGTAAGAGATAACTCCTGAATAATCTATTAAGTTTAGCTCCCTTTAACACCCCACATTAAGTTTTTTTTTTTTTTTAAATTCTTTCACGGGATGTGGGTGTCATAGGCCAGGCCAGCATTTATTACCCATCCCCAATCGCCCTTGCACTGAGTGTTAGAGTTAACCACATTGCTGTGGATCTGGAGTCACATGCAGGCCAGACCAGGTAAGGACAGCAGATTTCCTTCCCTATAAAAAAAAAGGGAATTAGTGAACCAGATGGGTTTTTAAACAGACAATGGTTTCATGGCCATCATTAGACTAGCTTTTTAATTCCAGATTTATTAATTGAATTCAAATTCCACCTTCTGCTGTGGTGGGATTTGAAGCCATGTCCCCAGAGAAATACCCTGGGTCTCCAGGTTACTAATCCAGTGATATGCCACTAGGCCACCACCTCCCCATAATGTCTATCTATCCTATCAAACCCTAACATTTAACAGGCCCTTGATTAGGTCATTCTTCCAATCATCTTCACAGGTTTGTGCAACTAGCCCTCAACTTAACCCTGGTCAACCTGTGCTACAACCCAACCAAATCCAGCAGTATCCTTCCCAGATGTAGTGCCCAAAATTTTTAGTACTCCAAAACATTGGAGTTTGGACAAAGTACACAGCAACTGAACCATCAGCCATTCCACTTTGTGACAAGCCTATAGTTCAGCAAAATGTTTGCTATAGTTTATTAAAATAAAGGACTTGGACCTTCAAATCTCATTGGTGAGAATTTGACTTAAATTTTTAATCTTCAGACTTGAGTGAAGAATTTCAGTCAGCTGCAGTTGTCACTCTGCCCATCCACTCAGTGCCCCTTTTGGAACTTCCTGCTCTCATTGGCACAGGAGATCACCTGCAAACTTGGATATAACACATCAAGATTCCTTCATGTAACAGTAGCCAGTACAGACTGTAGAACCCGAGGGATCACCACTGGTCACATCCCAGTCAATATAAACACTTAGTATCTCCCAAAACCACATCCAAGTGGAAAAGGCTGCCTCAGTCTTACAGGGAACCTTTGAGGTCCACAGACAACATGCCAAACAACTCACTTGGTAGTAACTTCAAAATCCAATTAGTCTTCGACAGTTAGAGAACTTGACCAAGCAACTCATAGCTAAACTGCTCATCCTCCCCAATGCTTGTAGCTTCCCACAAGTGACAGTCAGTCGAATGCCCATATGAAAAAAAAACCTAAGCTGTCAATGAAAGCCAAAAGGAAACTAACAACCAGCCTCAACTCTGCACAGCAATGCCCTTAGGTTGTAGAAAACCACAGGGATATGGGACATTGACATGAACTCAGGTGGAGAGGATACATCCATGGACCTCAGAATGTTCACCTTTATTGGCCAACCAGACAGCTCCTCTAACTGGTGGATAAATCTCAGCAACATGGGACTGAGATGCAGCTGAATAGATAAATCAGCTCAGATCGGATTCATTTCACTAATCCTTCTGATAGGTCAGGCTGCAACTTGACAAGTCCAAACCCGAAATAGGTTCGGGAGAAATTGGTCTATTTCACAATTAGAAGAATGCTCTAGTATCACTAAACTGGGCTGTTGTTCATTGGGCTGACACGAAATAAATAGAAAAAGATACAAGTATCATTGCTTTATTGATCATTGGAGAACTGGAGTTTGCTTGCGTTTTCTGTACAGGAACAAAGCAATCAATGAAGCAGAGATCAGACAGACAGCTGTCACAGTCAGGGCCACAATCAGGACCACCTCAGACTCCACACCTACAAAGCAATGAGATACCAATGGTTAGTGAAGGAAACACTGAAGGGAAAATGGAAACTAGCAGTCAGCCAACTCACCACCTGGAGACCTCGCCTGCAGCCTTCGCTCAACCTCATTCAAGGACTCCGTTGCCAGGTCAGTCACCTCAGTATCCAGAATGAGCAGGGGTCCAAGTGAGGCCTCACCCTCCCACTTCAATCCAGCTTCACTCTCTGCAATATCAAACATGCCAGTTAGAGGGGGTAAAGGGAGACCTCCCACATCTAGAGGATCAATGTCCTACCAGCTTCAGGTACAAGATCCCTCCTTCCTCTGGAAGGAAATCGGAACTCCCTTGTGGCACCACAGTTACCCACATGGCAACAGGCACAAATGTCATTGTTGGATTGCTCCAATGGGGTCCAGCTAAACAAGAGAAAGTTGCTCAACCAGGTTGTCCATCACCTTTTCATACAACATCCCTCAGGAGAGAAAAGGGAACTTACACATTCTGCATCTTCTGGAAAGTACAAGCTTTGTTCATGGAATCTCTCTGATCCACTGCAGCAACTTTCAGGTGACAGGTGATGAAAATCTGAGGGATAAATTTCAACACAAGTCATTTAGTGACTCCCTCCAAACATGGAGGGCCCAATGATCAGATTCCTCTTACCAAGGAACGGTCATCTCCAAAGAAGCGGAAAGCATCCAGGTCAAACCGGAGCTTGTCCAGCTCACGCTCGTCTCTTGGCAACACGAAGGTTGAAAAGGAGTCCTCAGCTTTGCTGTCCAGGAGGCAACTGGAGAAAGATTCAAAAAAGGGACATGAATTGAATCAAGTGAAGCCATTGAGATGGGACCAACTGGAGAAAGCAGAGAGCTCCTTACCCATTATAGTCAATGATGCTGTATCTCGGGGTGGAATCCTTGTCTGGGCTCAATGTAGCTACACAGTGGTCAATGTAGAGCTTCAGGGGCATGTGGTTGGTCGTTAAAACAGAGGCCTCAATGTGAATGAGGTCACCCAGGTAGTAGACAGTCGAGGTGCGCTCTGTAAGCCAGTCATCTGAAGTACAAGAGGACAAGGGTTGGAGACAGTGGGTACAACTCCCAGTGGGTGAGTACAGGAAATCACTCCCCATCCACCCATCACATACCATTCATTAGGCGCAGAGAGAATGACAGATGCCCTTCTCCAGACTTGGTGGAGCTGAATGGGATCCAGGTGGGCTTGATGGGGTTACTGCTCACATTCCCCTTCCTGGAAGGACAGGAGAGTCATTTTAGGACAACTTCAGAGAACTTGCATTGGACTGAAAATTCATTAATAAAAATCACTCATCTATTACCTAAAATAATGACACTCGATGGGAACGACAGCTCCATTTGTTCTCACAATGACAGATCCATGATACTGGGGGGTGTGGTTCAGGTGGGTGGTGTAGACCAGGAAATCTCCAGCCATCTGAAAGACATCATATTGAAGCAGGGAGATCAGACCAAAAAAGGAAAATACTCTGTACAGGAGTTAAGAATGAAGTGATCCTAACAAAACAGTTCTTAGTGGGCTTGACAGGGTAGTGCTGAGTCAGTTCCCCAACTGACTAGTAAAATTAAGAAGTGTAGACTCAGATACAGGGTCACTTGCAGTTGACATGATTAAAAAAAGCTTCATTCAAAAAACCATGAATCTTTGGAATTCTCTACCCGAGACAGACAAATCCTCATGGATGATATTCAAGATGGATGGATATCTTTTTGGGCATAAAGTGAATCAGAATGAGATGAGGACATGGAATTTGAGGAGAGGTTTAAGCACAATCTTAAAAGCAGCTAGAGGGGCTGTACAGCATGTTGCTCTGGAGAATTAACACAAGTAAAAAAGGAGAGACTGTGAGCACACGAACTAAACAAAATAAAAGTGAAGCTGTCCTTTTGGGCCATTCCCTTAACAGCCACAAGTTACAGCAATTTAGAGCCCTGAAATAAACCAGTCTTGAAGCAGGGCTGCACGTAATCCAGTTACAGGGAAAGCAGGAAATGTGGCATCAAATCTAATTTTTCATTCAGTTCATTGAAGAGTCAACCAGATTAAATAAAACTGGACTGAAACTGAAGATTCAAGTTGAGTTTAATGAAGGGCAGTAGAACTGAAAAGACTCATTAATGAGGATAAGAAAAACAGGAAAGCTTGAAGAGACCAAAGAGAAGGTTCAAAACCAATTGGGCTGATAATACAAGGTGGGAAAGAAGGAGAGACTGGATAAAACAAAGTACAATACACAACTAACAAGATTGAAGTTTGATAATGCAGGAGACGGACATCTCAATGACATTTCACAATGTATTGGAATGAAGAGTTAGCAACAATCTATACACCCAGCTTAGAGCAAGAGTCAAGGACTCATTACCTGTAATCTGCTGCCACACTCATGGAGCCCATAGTCAAAGAGGACAGTGTGGTTCTGAGAGTAGATCCTGGTTGGCCGACAACCTGCTGTCCCCAGGGTCAGGTCAGCAGCTTTAATCAGGTGCCTGGTTCCAAATAAATCCATCTGGACCCTGACCAGCAGGTTCTGCTCTCCACACTGCACCATCACAGTCTGCAGTGGAGACACACTTCGACCCTCAGACACACGGAAATGGGAACCAAAGGGAGGCCCAGTTGGAGGGACTCTCTGAGGCACAGGGGTGGCTTTTACTATTGTCCATGGAAACCTCTGGTCTCGAAACTGTTGCCAAGTATCAGAGCAACAGACAACTCCAAATAACACCAGCACTGGGAACAAACCCCTCATTACAAAATCCCCCATGATACCAAACAACTCAACCATCCCTTCACCCACCAACCAACTCCTTTTATACACACAAACTGCAGTCACCTGACACCAATGATCCCAGAAGCAGCAACATTGAACCAATTAACCAGCCCCAATCTCCACAATTTACACCCAATGGCAGAACCCATGGATTCATTGCCAGGCGGGCCTATTTTATTTAGACCAATAGGAGTGACTCTGAGTTTCCCCATGTCACCTGACACAAATCAGCTCCACGATTGCTCATTTTGACGGAAACTATTCAAACAATAATCTAGAATTATCTGGCCAATGTCAGATTCCTGATTGTGGGATCTTGCTGTGCACAAATTGGCTGCCATGTTTCCTCCATTACAACAGCGACTACACTTCAAAAGTTGTTTTATTGGCTATGAAGCGCTTTGGGATGTCCTGTGCTCGTGAAAGGTGCTATATGAATGCAAGACTTTCTTTTTTTCAAACAACTCTCTGGTGAAGCCTCAGTTGGAGCATTGAGTCCAATTCTGGGCACCGTACTTTAGGAAAGATGTCAAAGCATTGGAGAGGGGTCAGAGTTTCAGGATGATACCAGGAATGAGGGAATCAGTAATGTGGAGAGACTGGAGAAGCTGGGATTGGTCTCCTTGGAGCAGAGAAGGTTAAGGGGAGATTTAAATCGAGGTGTTCAACATCATGAGGGGCTTTGTTGGAGAAACCGCTCCCTCTGGGAAGTGGGGGGGTCATGTTGCCTGGATGGACGACAGTCGCCTGCCCAAGATCATGGTATACGGGAAGCTGACCACTGATAAAAGGAACAGAGGGGCCCCATGCAAATGTTTCAAGGACTCCCTGAAGAAGTCCCTCTCTCTGTGCCACATCGACCATCGCCAGTGGGAAGTGCAGACCATAGATCGTGATGCCTGGAGATGCTACATCAAGAGGGCTACAGACACCTCTGAGACTGAGCGAAGAACCAGCATGAAAGAGAAAAGGAGGAGAAGGATAGATCCAATTACCCCCAGCAGCCACTACACCTTCACTTGTACCCACTGTGGGAGAATCTGCTGATGACGGAAAGGCCTGACCAACCACCAGCTTGCCTGCAACCGGTGGGTACAACCTTCCCAAAATCTTCATCAGCGAGGAAATGCCAAGAGGAATGGGAGCAATTCCCTTGCAGTGTAATGAAAGGAATTAAATTGACACATTGTGTGGGATCACATATTGAAGCTAATGATGAGGAATTATTTCATTAGAACTGAACTGAGCTTGTTACAGGATAAACTCGTTTCCCAACTACATTGCTGTTATCAGAACAGTTAATCAGGAATAACAAGTTACTTTGCATTTTTTCTCAAATGGCAGCTTCACATTGCCCGCTGGTAAGATTCTCTCAGTTATTCTGTCTCACTCACTGCCAAGCTTTTCTGTCCAGCTGCCAAGTCTGACGAATCCTAATCTATTCCCTCAGGTATTTTTTACCAGCCCTTCCTACAGTTTCAAACTCTGCTCTGAGATATAACTGGCTCGACTGCAGGCTCTGAAAGGGGTGTCGAGTGCTGTTTGCTGGTCTGTTCCAAATATCATTGAATCTAATTCAAATTAACCAGCACATCGATCGCAGGGAGCTGTGTTTGTTGGATCAGTATTCGACACGACAGAGAAAGATTCGAGAATATGGAGCGCTGTCTCTCAGCTTCCTACAGGTAATTGTTTTATTGGGTACCAGACACCAGGTAGATTCTGTAACACAGACAGTAAAGGGGAAATCGTTGCCTCTGTGTATTCTCTTTCTCTGTAAGCCATCTTTCTCTCTCACGCTGCTGATCCTATCTCCCAGTTTGTCCGTTTGATTTCTCCTTATGAATAAACCTCTCTCACTTTTTCTCAATGTCCTTTCTATCCTGCCCTTATCCCTCTCTTTCTCCACACTAACACCTCGATATTTGAGGGTTAATGCAATGTTGAACTCCATAGATCAGAACAGCAAGAAATTGCAATCAAACTCTGGTCAGATCACAGCTTGAGGACTACGTTCAGTTCTGGTCAATGAAACACCAGTGAGGCATTCAAACACCGGAGGCAGTGAGGAGAAGAGACACAAGACTGATCCCCAGGCAGTAGGGTCTGAGTTATGAGGAAAGATTGGAGTGACTTGGGCGTTTGAGCTACCTGAGCAGTGATCTTATTGTGATATATAAGATAGTGAACAATATGGAAACGGTTAAACAAACGACACAGGTTTGGATAGTAAAAGGTAACTTTGGGAATGATATCAGGAATGATAAACAGGGAGTGGCCAATACTTAGTTGGGACTTCTGAACAGAATGATAGAGGTGAAGACCCTGGAATCATTGACGTATTGAATGGGTTGTGTTCTGGTAAACAAAGTGTTGACATTATCGGTAGTGGTTGGGGCCGCTTCTCTTCACGATGATCTAAATGAGCCAAGGTGCTTCACAGGAGTGTTGTAAAGGAACATACCACACCGAGCCATATAAAGAGATATTAGGACAGGTGACTGAAAGCTTGGTCTAAGAGCGATGTTTAAGGAGTGACTTAAAGGAGGAAAGGAAGGTAGTGAGGCGGAGAGGGTTAGGGAGAGGATTCCAGAGATTAGGACCTCGGCAGCTGAAGGCACCGACACCAACGGTGGAGCGATTACAGTCAGGAATGGTGGAGAGGCCAGAATTGGAAGAGTGTTGTTATCTCAGAGGATCTTGAAGCTGAAGCAGATTACAGAGATAGGGAGGGGCGAGGCTGTGGAGGGTTTTGAAAACAAGGATGAGAATTTTCAAATCGAGTTGTTGCTAAACTGGGAGCCGAAGTAGATCAGTGAGCACAGGGATGAAGTGTGAATGGGAGTCGGTGCGAGTTCGGAGCTGAAGTTTACCGAGGGTAGAACAGGAAAGCGTTGGAATGGTCAAGTCTAGAGGCAATGAAGGCATGGATGAGGGTTTCAGTAGCAGATGAGCTGAGACAGTGGCGGAGTCAGTTGATGTTACAGTCTTAGTGATGGTACGGAGATGTGGTCGGAAGCTCATTTTGGGGTTAAATATGACACTGATGTTGTGAACAGTCTGGTTCAACCTCAGGCAGTTACTAGGGAGTTGGTAGCTAGGGAGAGGAGTTTATGGTGGGAACCGAGGACAATGGGTGGAATTTAAACTAGCTGACGGGAATGGGTAGTGAGGCGGTGGGAGGCTGACAAGTCCCTGCGTCCTGATGGGCTTCATCCGAGGGTCTTAAAAGAGGTGGCTAATGAGGTCATAGATGGGTTGGTGTTAATTTTTCAAAGTTTCGCTGGATTCTAGAAAGGTTCCACCAGACTGGAAAGTCGCGAATATAACCTCTGTTTTCAAGAAGGGGAGGAGGCAGAAAACAGGTAACTATAGGCCAGTTAGCTTGATGTCTGTCATGGGGAAGGTGTTAGAATGGATCATTAAGGAGACTATAGCTGGGCACTTTGAAAAACTCAAGGTAATCGGGAATAGTCAGCATGGCTTGTTAAAGGGAAATCATGTTTAACCAATTTATTGGAGTGCTTTGAAGGAGTAACATGTGCTGTGGACAAAGTGGAGCCCAGTGACACACTGTACTTGGATTTCCAGCAGGCATTTGACAAAGTGCCACATCACAGAATCACAGAATAATACAGCGCAGAAGAGGCCCTTCGGCCCTTCGGCCCATCGAGTCTGCACCGATGCATTAAAGACACTTGACCTGTCTACCTAATCCCATATGCCATCACTTGGCCCAAAGCCTCGAATGTTATGACATGCCAAGTGCTCATTCAGGTACTTTTTAAAGGATGTGAGGCAACCTGCCTCTACCACCCTCCCAGGCAGTGCATTCCAGACCGTCACCACCCTCTGGGTAAAAAAGTTCTTCCTCAAATCCCCCTTAAACCTCCTGCCCCTCACCTTAAACATGTGTCCCCTAGTAACTGACCCTTCAACTAAGGGGAACAGCTGCTCCCTATCCACCCTGTCCATGCCCCTCATAATCTTGTACACCTCAATCAGGTCACCCCTCAGTCTTCTCTGCTCCAGCGAAAACAACCCAAGCCGATCCAACCTCTCTTCATAGTAAATATTCCATCCCAGGCAACATCCTGGTGAATCGCCTCTGCACCCCCTCCAGTGCAATCACATCCTTCCTATAATGTGGCGACCAGAATTGCACACAGTACTCCAGCTGTGACCTTACCAAAGTTCTGTACAACTCCAACATGACCTTCCTGCTTTTGTAATCTATGCCTCGATTGATAAAGGCAAGTGTCCCATATGCCTTTTTCACCACCCTATTAACCTACCCTTCTGCCTTCAGAGATCTATGGACAAACACGCCAAGGTCCCTTTGTTCCTCGGAACTTCCCAGTGTCAGGCCATTCATTGAATACTTCCATGTCACATTACTCCTTCCAAAGTGTATCACCTCACACTTTTCAGGGTTAAATTCCATCTGCTACTTTTTTCCCCATTTTCTAACCCAAGACACTCAACCTCACTGTTAACCACTCGTCCAATCTTTGTGTCATCCGCGAACTTACTGATCCTACCCCCCACATAGTCATTTATATAAATGACATAGATGACTAACAGTCGGGGACCCAGCACAGATCCCTGTGGTAGGCCACTGGACACTGGCTTCCAGTCACTAAAACAACCGTCTGTCATCACTCTGTGTCTCCTACAGCTGAGCCAATTTTGAATCCACCTTATCAAGTTACCTTGTATCCCATGTGCATTTGCTCCCATGTGGGACCTTGTCAAAGGCTTTGCTGAAATCCATGTAAACTACGTCAACTGCACTACCCTCATCTACACACCTGGTCACATGCTCAAAAAAGTCAATCAAATTTGTGATGCATGACCTCCTTCTGACAAAGCCATGCTGACTATTCCTAACCAAATTTTGCCTCTCCTATTTCTATACTCGCTAGCACTGGGAGTAATCCAGAGATTACAACCCGAGAGGTTCTGCTTTTTAGTCCACTGCCTAACTCCCTGAATTCTTGATGCAAGACATCATCCCTCTTTCTACCTATGTCGTTGGTACCAACATGTACCATGACCTCTGCCTTATCACCCTCCCCCTTCAGGATGCCCTGCAGCCATTCAGTGACATCCCGGACCCTGGCACCAGGGAGGCAACACACCATCCTGGAGTCACGTTGACGGCCACAGTAGCGCCTATCTGTTCCCCTGACTATAGAATCCCCTATTACTATTGCTCTTCCTCTCTTTCCCCTTTCCTGTGCAGACAGGCTGCTTGTGGTGCCAGAAGCTTGGCTCGGTCCGCGTTCCCTGGAGGAACCAGCCTCATCAGCCTCCAAAATGGAATACCGATTTGCAAGCGGGACCCCAGGGGACTCCTGAACTCACTGCCTGATTCTCTTGGACTGCCTGGTGGTCACCCATTCCCTTCCTTCCTCAAGTCCCTTCAGCTGCGGTGTGACCACCTCTCTATACATGCTATCCACAATGCTCTCAGACTCGCGGATGCTCCACAGTGTTTCCAGCCGCCGTTCCAGCTCTGAAATCCGAGCTTCCAGGACCTGCAGCTGGACACACTTGCTGCACACATGCTGGTCCCGGGGACTGGAAATGTTCCCGGATTCCCACATGCAGCAAGAGGAGCAACCCACGGTTTTAAGCTCTCCTGCCTTGACTAAACCCTTTCAATTTAAAACTTTAGAAGACCATCATAGTAAAAAAAAATCATTCAACTAAGTCTTGCTAAAACAATGACTTACAATTCAATCCAGGTTGAAAAATACCCACCAGGACTTACTCACCAGTCAGCTGTGCTATGTGGAATCTCTCGGCTCCCCTCACACCCTTTGAGGACAGGTAGGAAATGAAAGGAGCTCCTCACTCCCTCCTCACCGAACTCCCTCAGTCACAAAACTCACACTTCAGCACTCTAATGCAACCCAAGTCAGCACTCCAGTGCAAAGTCAGTACTGTAAGATGGCCCACTTTTATACTGTCTGACTCGAGTCCCTGAAAACTGGTTTCAGCCAATTATCTAATGAACAAGGTGCAGCTGCAAGCAGAGCCTGAGTGAACTCTGTTTAAAGCTAGTCTAAAACTCACCTTCTCCAACCCAAACAGCAACTGTTAAGTTAATTTTCCACTTAAAAGTAACACTAGACTTTAGATACAACTAAACCTTGATTATCCTCAGTCACAAGACTCACACAGGCAGAGCAAGTCATAAAGAAGGCTCATGGAATGCTCTCCTTTATTATGATGTAAATGTGTTGCAGGGGGTTCAGAGGAGGTTCACTAGATTGATACCTGCAATGAGTGGGTTGTCTTCTGAGGAAAGGTTGGACAGACTGGGCTTGTTTTCACTGGAGTTTGGAAGAGTGAGGGGAGACTTGATTGAAGGATATAAGATCCTGAACGGTCTTGACAAGGTGGATGTGGAAAGGATGTTTCCTCATGTGGGTGAGTCCAGAGCTAGGGGGCACTGTTTTCAAATTAGGGGTCACCCTTTTAGAACAGAGAGGAGGAAAATTTTTTTCTCTCAGAGGGTTGTGCGACTGTGGAACTCCCTGCCTCAGGAGATGGTGGAGGCGGGGTCATTGAATATTGTTAGGTAAGGGAATCAAAGATAATCTGGTTAGATGGGAGTGTGGAATTCGAGACACAAACAGATCATCCATGATCTTATTGATGGCGGAGCAGGCTCGAGGGGCCGAATGGCCTGCTTCTGCTCCTAATTCGTAGGTTCGTAGGAGGCCGTAGAATCGGAAGGGAATGTGGGACGTGGAATGCCTGTCGCCGTTCCCGACTCCATCTAGTTCAATCGGGGGGGGGATGGTGGAGGACGGCATTCACGCCCTGAGCCCCAATGGCCGATGGGTTGGGGGTCCCTCCAGCACGTGGGAAGTCTACCCAGTAAAAGCTGTCGTCCTCCATGTGGGCTCGGGTTGTGGGAGTCCTGCTGATCGGGCACCCTGTGGCCCATGGAGGGGACACCCGGTGGAGAGAGCTGCCCCCACTGAAACACCCTCCACTCTGCCCTCACCAACAAGCCCCTTACAACCCAGCCTGACTGGCCCCGGTCAGCCTGACCCCACTTCCCTGGGTTCCGGGACCTGTTCCATCTTGTTGGTCCTGGCCGGGTGCAGTCCCAGCAGTGATCACTCTTCCCAGTGTCACCACTGCGACTGGTGAGGTGGCGGCCCTCCAATTGGCTGGCAGCTCCTGGATGCAGGATCTCTGCTCTGAAAGGAACGGGTGGCCAATGCCAGGCAGTTAATTGCCTGATGGGAATAGAGCCGTGTCGGGGCTCCAGGAATCATTTACGGTGGGGTTGCCCCCAGCTTTCCGGCCCACTGTCATGGCCACCGCCTCCGGCATTAAATTCAGCTCAATGGCTTCGGTCTTCCCAATATTTAGTTGGAGCAAATTTCTAGTCATCCAGTGTTGGATGTTGAACAAGCAGTCTGACAATTTAGAGACAGTGCAGGGGTCGAGAGAGGTGGTGGTGAGATGGACCTGGGTGTCGGTTTCCATGGAGAAACTGATGTTGCAATTTCAGATTACTACATTGAAAGTTCATTTTATTTGCCTCCATGCTCTGCCCTTCCACACATCTCACATCCAGCCCTCCTGTATCCAGGGCACTGACAGGTTTTGGGATCCACACTTACCGGAGAACACCAGGTACACGACTGATGGATCGGCCGGGTGTGAGGATGTGCCATACCAGGGGGGTAAGTTATATCAAGCTCCTTTCATTATGCTGGTCGTGCAGAGGTCTCACCAACTCAGACCTTGGTCCCCACCCCATCCCCTCTGGCACCTTCTCCTCCTTTTACTCTTTCACTTTGTTCCACCCCTATCACCTCTTCTTTAAAATCCACGTCCTCCACCATCCACCCAAACCTCACTCTGAGATCCCCTCACTCCGTCTCTCCCTCAGCCTCTGCACTAGGTGACTCCTCATCCTCAGT
This sequence comes from Heterodontus francisci, assembly GCF_036365525.1. NCBI lineage: Eukaryota > Metazoa > Chordata > Chondrichthyes > Heterodontiformes > Heterodontidae > Heterodontus > Heterodontus francisci. The sequence continues at coordinate 10,961,873 of NC_090418.1, read as the reverse complement.
GATTTCAAACTATATCTCAACTGCCCGTACCCTCTCTCCTCTCATTTCACTCCCTCCCGATCCTCCCTTAACCTCTGCTTCCATATAAATTAATGACCCATCTCCATGGCCACCCCCTCGACCTTGCCGTCCCTCATAGTCTCTCGAATCCCTTCATCTCCATCACAGACAAAACCATTTCTGATCACTTCCTCGTATCACTCACCACTTGCAATCTCCCAACTCCATTCCAACATCAGTCATTGCGATATCCACCCTGGATGAAACTCTCCCACACTCCATTTACAGTGGCACTTTTAAACTCCCTATTGTCTAGCCTTTGGCCATCCATTCACTCTAATACTTCTGCAGCTGCCGATCTGCTCAATCACTCTCTCATTTCCATCATTGTCTCCCTGCACCTGGTCAAACTCTTTCTCTCTCTCACCGTGGTTCCTCCAGGTGTGACCCACATCTTCGCCCATCTCAAATCCAAGGGGAGCAGACTTCAATGTAACTGGCACACAATTGGTTTCTCCGTCCATCGCCAGGCCTGGGCTGGAAAATGTTAAGCATCTGTTCAGCTGCCACTGGCATATCACCCCTTCCCCATATATCAATGTTGCTTGATACGTGTTGTTGCTCTTCATGTTTGTTAACTCAATTACCATCTATAGACGCAGACATGAACTATCGAATCAAACGAAACTCTGCACTTGGTGCCTGAGTGACTGTCAGCCCCTGAGGCCTGGGATCATCGCATTCCGCCTGTAAATCAGAAGCCAAACCTCATGCTATATTCAGCTGTGATATTAATCTTTTTCTTTTATTTATGTGTCAAGTACTCAGAGTTAGACCTGGACTTTTCCCAGGCTACAGAAGAGGATTTTGAGCAGGTTCTCTCCCTCCTTGTCAACGAGACAGATTACTTGCCAAGCACCTACCACCACTGGCTCAAAGAGAGAAACCGAATGGTCATTTTAGCAAAACGGAACAGTCGAGTGGTGAGTTCCTTTTAGAATTTTGAAAATAATCCTGTTATAGATTATTAGATTACACTTTGCATCAATCCAGTTTAAATCACAATTTCACTTGTCTCCATTTAAAATAATTTACAACCAAAATCAGTGAAGCTGAAATCACTCTGTGATATCAGTAATAAACACATTAATATTGAGGGTAAAACTTTGTCTGTCAGTTACAGAGGAATTGGATCAAAACCGATCAAAGGATTCGTTGCTAGTTTGTCACAGTCGGGTACAACATCTGCACCTTTTGATCCAGTCTCCTCAAAAATGGAAGCCGATATAAATCTGGCTGCATCGTTCCTCGTTAATTGGCCTATATCGTATCTTGTTCTGCTCAGGACCATTTTCTTTAGATAGCCATCATCTCACTAATTGTTAGAGCCCAGAGATTGTTGCTGTGATCGTCGTGGAGGAATGGTGAAAGTGTCCGTGTGACATTGCTTCATTAATGAACTTCCCTCCATCATAAGGTGAGATGTTCGCTGATGATTGGACAATGTTTAGCACCATTCGTGTCTCCTCAGATAATGAAGCAGTCCGTGTCCCGATGCAGCAAGACCTGGACAATATCCAGGTTTGGGCTGATAAGTGACAAGTAACATTCGGGCCACACAAGTGCCAGCCAATGACATCTCAAACAAGAGAGAATCTAACCATCTCCCCTTGACATTCAATGGCAATACGGTTGTTGAATTCCCCCACTATCAACATCCCAGGGGTTACCATTGACCAGAAATTGAACTGGAGTAGCCATACAAATACCGTGGCTGCAAGAGCAGGTCAGAGGCTAGGAATCCTGCGGGAAGTAACTCACCTCCTGGCTCCCCAAAGCCTGTCCACCATCTACAAGGCACAAGTCAGGAGTGTGATGGAATACTCTCCACTTGCCTGGATGGGTGCAGCTCCAACAACACTCAAGAAGCTCGACACCATCCAGGACAAAGCAGTCCGCTTGATTGGCACCCCATCCACCACCTTCAACATTCACTCCCTCCTGCACCGATGCACAGTGGCAGCAGTGTGTACCATTTAGAAGAAGTTTCACATCCACTGCAAATTCCAAAACCGTGCCCTCTACCTGCAATTTTACGTCATTAATGGTATCAAAAACATCAGTTGTTCTTGTCCTGAATCCTGGGGAACACCACAGTATACCCCTCTCAAGTCTGAAAAACAGCCATTCACCACAAATCTCTGTTTTTGTTCAATTTTGTCCTGTTACGACCAGGTGAGAAAGATGTCTAGGGGTTTATCTCAGCCGTCACCTGGTCTTATTGTAACAAGGGTTTAATTTTAAACACACTGTGTTTTGAGCTCCCCCTTTGGTGAATCCTTGTTCACCACTTTCCAATTATAAGGCAAAGAAATGAGCATAAACAGGCTTTCTTAGGTTTAAAGAAGAAAAGCGAAATTTATTAAAACCTAAACTTAAACTCTAATTCGGTTAGCGACTACTGATACAAGGCGCGCCCGACACTGGCATGCATAAGCCGTACGCACATGCAAATAGAGACAGAAAAGAGCAGAAGAAAAATAAAGTGGAGAGGTTTGAGGCAATATCAGAAGAATTTCTTGTTCCTGTGCTTCGAGCTCACTGTCGTCCTTTTTATAGGTAGTTCTTGCTTGTTGGCAATTCTTGCTTTTCATTGGGGCCCAGTATTCTTCTTAAACCTTGTTCACTGTAGGAGACTTTTCTCTCTTGGGGTTCCTGTGTCTTCAATGGATTCCAAAGCTGGTGAGAAAGAGATGAGCAAACAGGAGCGAGGTCTTTTCAATCCAGGAGCAAGCAGCTTTCTGAGTTCAAATTCTCTGTGGCAAGTTCAAATTCAAAAAACTCCAAAAGCCAGTTAGTCATGTGACCAAACTGGTCTGACCACGTCTGTTTGTGTATTCGGCCATCTTAGCAGTTAACATGGAATGCTAACCTCTCCACCTTCAACGTCTGGTAATCAAAAGTCCATTATGGATTAAATTGAAGCAGGGAGTGGCCCCTTTTTGACTTTTCCAATTACAGTCTGTTACTATGCAAATGTCTGTCCAGTCAAGGGTCTGGTGGTTTTTTCTTAAACCAATTCTTTCTTTACTCCACTAACAGTTTAAAAATCAATGTGCATGTGGTGAAATATGTGTCTCATTCTTGGCAGGTGGGGGTCTGCATGACACCTCCACACCCAGGGGAATGAAATGTGATTTGAATAAAAACGGCACATTTCATTGAAAGGTTTGAGAGAAATATAAGATACAGAAAGAAAAACCATGCATTTCTCTCATTCACTTCCATTCATTCATCAATCTTAAAGCCGATTAGAATTGTCTTTTCTAGGTGCCAATGTTTCCTTTAACCTGCCCTCTTGGTCACTTTTTCCCCTTCTCTTTCCACACTTTTGCCAACCGTGTGCCTGCCTGTCCCCTTTTGTTCTCGGCGGGGGTCCCTTACAGTTCACCAGCCCTCTGCTGGAGGGTCCTCCTAACACTGGTACGGGACTTAGGGGTGCAGGTTTCACTGCAGCTTGCTGTTTCCCCTCAACCTGGCACATGACAACTCCTGCAGTACTCCACCACATCTTTGTGGTGTTCTGGCCAGTCAAACTGTTGTCTTATGCGGGCTTTGGTCTTTCGTATACCAGCATGTACAGCCACGGTAGTCTCTTGGGCCCTTCTTAATATTGCTCCCCGGTACCTCTGCAGCACCACTAACTGGTGGACTACGGTCCACTCCTTGCCCTCAGATCTGTGAGGAGAACTCAATTTCCTCACCATTACCTCATTCTTTAAATAGTAGCAATCAGGGACTCCCTCTGCTTCACTTTCAGACTGGGCAGTCTGTGCTAACTCTCGCAATACTGATTCAGCTCGCTAAGCCTCAGCTGGGGAAAATCCATTTAATTCATTCCCTCGGTCTCCTAACTTTCCAAAGAAAGTCTCGGACAGGCGAGCCTGGCCATCTGCCTGCAGCACCAATGCAGTCTCCTCTGGGGGATCTGGTTTGATCATGGCCTGACCCACTACACATTCAGGGAAACTGCAGGAGACCGTCTTCTGCCACCGCCCTGTCTCTCTGACCTCCTGCGGTCTTTCTTTCACTACTGGGGGCGCTAGCACCTTTGCCCCCTCCAGATTACCTCGGAGCAGGTCAACCCTGTCCACAGGCAAACTAGAGACAATCCCTATGGTCACTGGTCCCGAAACCAGGTCGCACTCCAGGTTTACCCAGTGTACAGGTACAGGTATACACTGCCCTCCAATATCACTCACCACCATTGTGATGTTCACTGCACTCTCTGGGGGAAAGGTCAGGCCTTTTCCCATGAAAAGGGATCTAGAGGCTCCTGTATCCCTGAGAATCACTATGGGCTTGCTTGCTCCACTCGAGGGGTATGGGGTTACTTCCCCTTCAGACATAAAACCCTGATAACCTTCAGGAACCTTATTACCTTTTCTTGCACTGGCCGCAGTAAGCTTCCTGGGTTGCACTCGTAATGCAGTTACAGCTTGTTCTGTGCCTTCCATCAGGATTCCGTCTTCACTGAGCGGGTGTGCCCTGTTTAACTCTACTGGTTTTCCCTTTAGTTTCCAGCAGTTAGCTTTAAAATGCCCTGCTTTATTACAATGGAAGCACGCAGGTCCTCTTGCTCATAGCACCTTCCTTTTTGGCTAGAGGAGGACCCCCCAATCCCCAGACCTGCCCGTGTCTCCTGCTTTCCTTTCTCTCCCAGGACTGCCTGGGCAGATATCACCTTCTCACCCTTTTTCCCTTTCGGATTTGTGGGGTGATTAGGAAAGGTTGTCCCCGGGAAAACCGACTTAAAAATTAAAGCAAACTCATCGTCCCGAATGGCTCCCTGAACCCACTGCTCTTCTACCTGGGTCTTTATTGTGAGTGGGAGAGATATTTGAAATTCCTCTAACAGAACTACTTCTCTGAGAGTCTCATAGCTGAGCTGTATTTTAAGAGCAACCAGCCACTGGTCAAAAGTCAGCTGCTTACTTCTTTCAAACTCCAGATAAGTTTGATTAACTTGCTTTTTGAGGGCTCTAAACTTTTGGTTGTAGGCTTCGGGTACTAATTCATATGTTCCGAGGAGAACTCTCATCTGGCAACAAGGAATAAACCTCATGGGCTTTTCCAGTTAGCTTGCTTTGTATTAAGAGAGACCAGGTCGCAGCTGGCCATTTTAGCTGCCTTGCCAGTTTCTCAAAAGACACAAAAAACGTTTCCAATCTTCCTCATTGAATTTTGGAATGAGTTGGGCGAGTTTTAACAATTTCGTACCCAGCTCTGAATTATGCTCCTGCATATTGACCATGCTTTCACTGGGGTTACTCTGTCGCCCCCTAGTTAACTCAAGCCACTTCAGCTCTCTTTCTTTGGATTCTTTCAGGCATATTCTTTCTCTGTCTCTCTCTCTCTCTCCTCTTTCTCTCTTTCCTTCTGCTGCCTTTCTTTCTCTCTCTCTTCTCTCCCTATTTCTTCCCTTTCCTTCTGGAAGGCTCTCTCTTTCTCCCTCTCCTGTCTCTCTCTCTCTATCTGTCTTTCCCTGTCTTCTAATTCAAGTTTCCTTTGATCCAATTGTATCTTTTCTAGCAGTACCCTGTCTGGGTCTGCTTCTAACACTGCTTCTGCTTCTTCAGATTCAAGGGGAAAATGGTTGGCCACTAGCCTTAGGAGTTCAGACTTCCGAGCCTTGCCACGTACAGTGATCCCACACTGCTCAGCTATTTTCCTCAACTCCTCCATAGACATAAGAAGGGGGTGGGACCCATCATGCTCTGAAATTATTGAATTCAATGTTCAGTCCGGCAGGCTGCAGTGTCTAATCGGTAAATGAGATGCTGTTCGTCGAGCTTGCGTTGATGTTCACTGGAATCCCAGGACAGAGATGTGAGCACGAGAGCTTATAATATTCATTATAAGCCCACTGACTCCCACAGCTACCTCGACTACACTTCACATCCTGCCTCCTGTAAGGACTCCATTCCATTCTCCCAGTTTCTCCGTCTCAGACGCATCTGCTCTGATGATGCTACCTTCCACGACAGTGCTTCTGATATGTCTTCCTTTTCCCTCAACTGAGGATTCCCCCTCACTGTGGTTGACAGGGCCCTCAACTGTGTCCGGCCCATTTCCTGTACCTCTACCCTCACCCCTTCCCTCCCTTCCAGAACCGCGACAGGGTTCCCCTTGTCCAGACTTTCCACTCCACCAGCCTCCAGATCAAAGGATCATCCTCCGCCACTTCTGCCACATCCAGTGTGATGCCACTACCAAATGTATCTTCCCCTCCCTTCCCCTGTCAGCATTCCGAAGGGATCGTTCCCTCCGTGACACCCTGGTCCACTCCTCCATTACCCCCCACCACCTCGTCCCCGTCCCACGTCACCTTCCCCTGCAATCGCAGGAGGTGTAATACCTGCCCATTTACCCCCTCTCTCCTCACTATCCAAGGCCCCAAACATTGAGAAAATTGAATGAAAACGTGGGAGGCTGGAGTGGGACGAATTGGAGAGCCGGCACAGGCCTGATGGGTAGAATGGCCTCCTTCTGTGCTGTTGGATTCTAGAATGTTCTCTCCGCACTCTGGATTTGTTTTTCTTTAAAACCAAATGGCAAAAGATCTGCAGATGATGGAAATCTGAAGCAAAGTCTTAGAAGTTTGGAGTGTTTCAGGTGAAACACCAATGTAAACCCATAGCATCAGGCAGAAAGAACAGGTCAGTCGCTCTGCTTTATACACTTGTGCTTCTGATACATGGACACCAGTGGGAATCCTCCCTGTCTTCCTCTCTATTTCCAGGTCGCTCTGGTTTCTGCTCACATCGTGGATGATGGACAGACAGCTGCAATGGAAGCATTAAATGTTCATCCTTCAGAAAGGGGCAAAGGAATTGGACGGCTGATTTACAAACACATTCTCCAGTGTGTAAGAGCGAGGTACCCGGAGGTGAAGAACCAGAGCGGTGTCACAGGGCAAGACATTTTCAAGGGATTTCATCCACGAGGCAAACAGGTGCGATTAACATGCAGCTAAACTCTCACATAGATTTGCATTGATTAGCATAATGATTTCACCTGGAATATTTTAACAAACCCCAGTAATAAACAAATTCTGTTATACTGGAAAATAGTTTCAGATGAGGTTTGACAGAAAAGGTTTGTCAGAAATGCATATTTTACAAGAAGGAGATAGTGAGAGATTCTCTGAATATTTTTACTATTAAACATTCCACTGGTGAATAATATAGAATCATCGAATGATAACAGCACAGAAGGAGGCCATTCAGCCCATCATGTCCGTGCAGGCTCTCTGCAAGAACAATTTAGTCCGTCCCACTCTCCCCTCCCTTTCCTCGTAGCCCTGCTGATATTTCCTCCATCACCCTCTCAGCTCCTGAATTCCAGATCGTAACCACTGGCTGTGTGTAAATAAAATAATTCCTCATGTTGCCTTTGGTTCTTTTGCCATTCACTTTAAATCATTGTCCTCTCGTTCTTGACCCCTCTGCCAATAGGAACAGTTTCTCCCAATCTACTCTGTCTAGATCCCTCATCATTTTGAACACCTCTATCAAATCTCCTCTCAACCTTCTCTTCTCGGAGGAGAACAGCCCCAGCTTCTCCAATCTATCCACGTAACTGAAGTTCCTCATCCCTGGAACCATTCTCGTGAATCTTTTCTGCATCCTCTCTAAAGCCTTCACATCCTTCCTAAATGTAGTGTCCAGAATTGGACACAATACTCCAGTTGAGTCCAAACTAATGTTTTTATAAAGATCCTTCATAACTTCCTTGTCTTTCGACTCAATGCTTCTATTTATAAAGCCCAGGATCCCATGTGCCTTATTACCCACTTTCAATGCTTTGTGTACACATAGCCCCCTGGTCCCTCTGTTCCTGAAGCCCCTTTAGAATTGTACCCTTTATTTTGTATTGCCTCTCCTCGTGCTCCTGACCAAAATGTATCACTTTGCATTAAATTTCATGTATTTAATATTTAATCCTCATCTCACATTTCATCACTAACCCTTTCCCCGATATCTTTTGTTTCCAGTCCTTGATTTCTCTTCGATTTCCATCAATAAATGTTCCCACTTTGAAGAGTGAGCTGATCAGTAACATGAAGAAAAGTGGGGCTGAATATTGGGAACCGATCTCCCTGCAACCAGATGAAGTGAGGTCGGTATTCCTGAACAGAACCGTAATTGACACAGTGCTGCCGGGCAGGAGAATCGTTCACAGAGGAGGCGTATTCAAACCACTGGAGAGCAACCTGGATATTTTACTGAAGCGGGATATCAGCTGGATAGCAGATAGAAAGGAGAACACACGTGCTGTGAGTTTGGGCACAGCTCCCTACAGAGATCCAATGGGAAACTATGTTTACAGAATAGACATGTTTGGGAAAGATTTATCAGCTGTGAAAAGTGTCTTCCTCTCTCAGCTGCAAAACCTGCCTCCTTTACAAGGCAATGTAATCTGCCTACTGCCTGTAAATCCATCGCTGTCCCCCCAGATGTGGGAATTCTGTACCAAGGAACTGGGGCTTCAGAAAGGGAAACAATATTGGAAAGATGAGTTTATAGCAGAGGGGGATATATTCCAAATTCTGACTAGATTTTAATCAGACCAAACATAGACTCCGACTGACTGTCCCTCCTTCCCCAATATGTTGCAATCTAGGCAACGGTTTCATTGTCTGCACAATCATAGTCATATTCCTGCAATTGTACTGTAGACCTGTGCCCCAAAATAAGCCATGCCCCATTACAGCTACAACACTGGCATCTACCCGGCAATGTGTAAAATTGCCCAGGTATGTCCTGTACACAAAAAGCAGGACAAGTCCAACCCGGCCAATCACCGCCCCATCAGTCTACTCTCGATCATCAGTAAAGTGAGGGAAGGTGTCGTTAACAGTGCTATCAAGCGGCACTTGCTTAGCAATAATCTGCTCACTGATGCTCAGTTTGGGTTCTGCCAGGGCCACTCAGCTTCTTACCTCATTACAGCCATGATTCAAACATGGACAAAAGAGCTGAACTCTCGAGGTGAGGTATCATCAAGGCAGCATTTGACCGAGTATGGCATGAAGGAGCCCTAGCAAGACTGGAGTCAATGGAAATCAGGGGTAAAACTCTCCACTGGATGGAGTCATACCTAGTGAAAAGGAAGATGGTTGTGTCTGTTGGAGGTCAATCATCTCAGTCCCAGGACATCATTGCATGAGTTCCTCAGGGTAGTGTCCTCGGCCCAACCATCTTCAGCTGCTTCATCAATGACCTTCCTTCAGTCATAAGGTCAGAAGTAGGGATGTTCGCTGATGATTGCACAATGTTCAGCACCATTTGCGACTCCTCAGATACTGAAGCAATCCGTGTAGAAATGCCTGTGTAGACAACATCCAGGCTTGGGCTGATAAGTGGCAAGTAACATTCGTGCCATACAAGTACCAGGCAATGACCATTTCCAACAAGAGAGAATCTAACCATCACCCCTTGACATTCAATGGAATTATAATCACTAAATTCCCTGCTATCGACATCCTGGGGGTTATCATTGACCAGAAACTGAACTAAAGTAACCATATAAATACCGTAGCTACCAGAGCAGGTCAGAGGCTGGGAATCCTGAGGTGAGTAACTCACCTCCTGACTCCCCAAAGCCTGTCCACCATCTACAAGGCACATGTCAGGAGTGTGATGGAATACTCTCCACTTGCCTGGATGGGTGCAGCTCCAATAACACTCAAGGAGCTCGACACCATCCAGGACAAAGCAGCCCGCTTGATTGGCACCCCATCCATACACATTCACTCCCTCCACCACCGTCGCACAGTGGCAGCAGTGTGTACCATCTACAAGACGCACTGCAGCAATGCGCCCAGGCTCCTTCGACAGCACCTTCCAAACCTGTGACCTCTACCACCTAGAAGGTCAAGGGCAGAAAATGCATGGGAACACCAGCACCTGCAAGTTCCCCTTCAGGCCACACACCATCTTGACTTGGAACTATATCGCCGTTCCTTCACTGTCGCTGGGTCAAAATCCTGGAACTCCCTTCCCAACAGCACTGTGGGAATACCTATCCCTAATCACCACTGCCAGATTGAAACTCTCTTCTCCTTTTTATTATTTCTCAATGTTGTGGGAATTGTGTTTCATCCTCAATTCTCATCTGGAATAAAGTGAGGTGAGATTGTAAGTCCATGAGAGCAGAAACTATAGCTCCAAAAGTTGACAAGGGGGCTTTGGGACACGGAGTGCGGTCACTGCTCCTTTCCACATCCCACTTTATCATCTCTAACTTTGGAGTCCCAAATCCGCATGGTTCAAGTCTTTTCATTCTTTCTTGGGATGTGGGCATCACTGACAAGGCCAGCATTTATTGCCCATCCCTAATTGCCCTTGAACTGAGTGGCTTGCCAGGCCATTTCAGAGGGCAGTTCAGAGTCAAGCACATTGCTGTGTGTCTGGAGTCACATGTAGGTCAGACCAGGTCAGGATGGCAGATTTCCTTCCCTCAAGGGCATTCATGAACCAGATGGGCTTTTACAACAATCGATGATAGTTTCATGGCACCGTTACTGAGACTACCTTTTGATTCCAGATTTTTGTGAATTAATTGATTTTTTTATTGTTTAATTGAATATTTAATTTCCACCAGCTGCCATGGTGGCATTTGAATCCATGTCCCTAGGTCATTAGCCTGGGCCTCTGGAGTACTAGTTCAATGACATTTCCACTTCCACCACCGTCTCCCATGTGCCTGAAGACATTATGTACGGAGGAGCAGCAGTCAGATGCCTCTTCAGCTCCTGAGACACGAGGAGCACACGTTCAGTTTGATTAACATATTAAGTTGTGAAAACCGGTCTTTTATTGCGGCCACGGTGAAATTCTGGTTGTTGTGAATTGCATGAGAGTCTCTAATTCTGGAACATGAGATTATCAAATCAATAATTTGAAGTGATTTATGACTTTAACCTCTTATAGGGACCAAACCAAATCAGGAGTACATCCCTATGAATCTCCTTTAATCAAGTTCAAACCAGACAAATTCTCAGACACTTATTTGGGTCCAAAGAATTGTACTAGGTTTCCCTCAAGAAAAGAAAACCAACAGAGAATATTACCATCTTTCGGATAGCCTACTTTTAATAATTATGGCTAAGTCATAAATATCCCAGATATTGTCAGGGTCTGGGAACTCTCTTCAATACGTATCTCTCCACTTAAAGAGACACAGAGAGGGGGTTCTTTGCAGTTGTATACAGAATGTTACATGTGGCAATTTATTAAATTATTTAATAAATATATAAATGTTAACATGCAATACACGTCTAAGTGGATAAGTATATTACAATATTAAATATTACTAAAAGATGTAACACAATCTTATTTCTAACATAGAATCCAAAAGTTTAACCTTGCTAATGTTACAGCAAAATATCTTAGAATATCCCGAATTTCCATCAAAATTTAAAGTAAAAATTTTACCTTAAATTCCCCGTAGTTGAGAAGCATTTTTGAGGATTCAACATTTCTAATCTTTGCTTCAAACTTCTCATGTTTTTACTGTTTCTGAAGTGTCATCTGACTTTTAGCATATAGGCGTTACCTTCCTGTGTGTGTTTTCCTTGTTTTTTAAAATCCATATCTTTACCATCTCCACTTAATGTTTTACTGGAGTTCTCTTGCTCTTGAAGTTGTGAGCATTTATCTGGTCAAAATGTTTATAATTGTGTTTACCTGACCTCTTGTTCCTGTGAGTACTCTTGATTGCCTTTTTTATTGTAGTTTGAACTTCCCTTGTGGGTCAATCTGTCGACATTTACCAACACCATCAATTAGTTAAATTTATGGTTACCTGTTACTGATATGACGCAGGATATTTCAATGTGCAAGTTTATCTACCAAGTCCCTCGCAACAGAGGCACTGAAATGGATTCTCCAACTTAAAAGTTTGCAACGGGGACCTCGAAATTTCTAAGTCTACCTTCTTAAAGGGGAATGTCAGTGAGTCTTGAAACCCTAACCATTCACTCAATCTTTAATTCTAAGAGGTATAATATATTAAGTATGCCGAAAATATATCTACTCCAGCCTATTATCCCTGTATTCCATCACAAATTGGCATTTTGGAATTTCTGAGCTATTTCACAGAGTCGACAATTTGTGTTGATTCTGATTGTTTAATTACCTTGATGCTTCTGGAATGTGTGACCAGAAGAAAAAGTCGGGGAGAGAGTGTGTGTGTGTGTGTGTAAGTGGATTGTGCTACAGAATTGGTCCACGGTGTGCTTGAAGTTTCTAAGTTTTCATAAAAGCTGCATGAAGCTGTGTGACACAGGCAGGTATTGATTGATGGTGTGTCTGCATTTGACTTCTTTTGAAATGCAAAGAAAATAACTATAGAATGGGTAAACCTAATGAGCATTAATGCTGTGGAGGTCGAGTGTCTGGAGTGTGCTAGGGATGGTTTTCTGGTGCAGTATGTTGTGGAACCGAATAGGGAACAGGCTATTTTACATCTAGTATATGTGATGAGAAAGGGCTAATTAATAATCTTGTTGTAAAAGAACCTTTAGGGATGAGTGACCATAATATTACATTATGTTTGAAAGTGAGGTAGTTCAATCTGAAGCCAGGGTGTTAAATTTGAACAAAGGGAATTTTGAAGAATAAGGGCCTAAGTGGCTGAGGTGGATTGGGAAAATACATGAATACACATGACAGTACATAGGCATTACAGACAGAGTCAGGAGAATTTATAATGGGGAATAGAGAAATGGCAGAGAAGCTAAATGATTACTTTGTGTCTGTCTTCACTGAGGAAGATACAAGAAATCTCCCGGAATTAGAGATCCAAGGGATTAGGGAGAATGAGGAATTGAAGGGAATTAGTATTAGTAAGCAGGTTGTATTGGAGAAATTAAAGGGCTGAAGGTTGATAAGTCCTCAGGACCTGATATTCTACATTCCAGAGTGTTGAAAGAGGTAGCTATTCAGATAGTGAATGCATTGGTGATCACCTTTCAAAATTCTATGGACTCTGGATTGGTTCCTGCAGATTGGAAGGTAGCAAATAAGAAGGAAGGGAGAGAGAAACAGGGAATTACAGACCTGTTGGGGAAATGCTATAATCTTTTCGAAAGGATGTGATAAAGGGACACCGGGAAATAATGATCTGATTGGGCATACTCAACATGGAGTTATGAATGGGAAATCATGTTTGACAAACCTCTTGGAGTTTTTTTGAGGATGTTACTAACAGAATTGATAAAGGGGAGTCGGTGGACGTAGTATACGAGGATAATCAGAAGGCTTTTGATCAAGTCCCCCACAGGAGGTTGGTTAGTAAAATTAAAGCACATGGGATAGGAGGTAATATACTGGCTTGGATTAAGGATTGGTTAACAGGCAGAAAACAGAAAGTAGGAATAAACTGGCCATTCTCGCATTGGCAGGCTGTGACTAGTGGGGTACCGCAGGGATCAGTACTTGGGCCCCAGCTGTTTGCAATACATATCAATGATTTGGATGTGGGGACCAAATGTAGTATTTCCAAGTTCGCGGATGACACAAAACTAGGTGGGAATGTGTGTTGTGAGGAAGATGCAAAGCGGCTTCAAAGGGATTTGGACAGACTTAGTGAGTGGGCAAGAATGTGGCAGATGGAATAGAACGTGGGAATTGTATAGAACCTTGGTTAGACAGCACCTGGATATTATTACCATCGAGGGAGTGTAACAGAAATTCCCCACACTTTTTCCTGGCATGATGGGACTGTCCTATGAAGAGAGATTGGGGAAACTGAGCCTGTATTCTCTCGCATTTCAAAGAATGAGAGGTGATCTCATTAAGTATTTTGTAAGTTTCAAAGGGATAGACAGGGTAGATGCAGCTAGGATGTACGTATGGACCAGGGTTTCCCTCATGCTGCAGAGGTTACATGCCATCTACACTCTAACTTGTCCTGGGAGTGTTAGATGGGACAGAGTCGAGGGAGATTTACTCTCTAACCCCACGCTCACATCTAACTACAAAGACCATTCAGCTGCTTCTGCTACTTCCTAGCAACATGTTTGGCCTGCTGGGCTAAAGGATCACCTGACACCCTGCCCTAAAATGTATCTTCCTCTATCTTCCCTCAGTGCCACTCCAAGCTCATCTTGTCTATGACACCCCACCTCATCTTCTCAACCCTATTCCCACTAAACTGCAAACCACCCAATTTCCCTTCTCGGCCCCTAAATTAGCTGATACTTGCTTCTCATTTGTTCCACTCCCCTTCACATCTGCCATCATTACCCCCCCCTTCTCAAGCAAGCTGACCCCTCTGTCCTTGTAATCTACCTCTCTCTCCATCACCAACATCCTTGAACATGACACCTCCCATATTGAGTTCCAGACAAATGGGACCCCCATGTTTGTCATCACTCCAATTAGCAGTACGGCGATCGCAACACCAGAATGGCTCATCAAAAACATAATGGAATGTTGCAACCGTGATAAACTATCCCTCCGTCATTCCTGACCTAGCTGCAGTCTGCCAGGAGCAACCACAACCTGCTTCTCCAATTCCTCTCCCTCATTGGGCAGCTGCTTTAAAGTCACCTGCTTCTATTCTTAGCAATCCAGTCCGAGCCATAGGAACATCTACTCGTGCTACTCCAGAAACACTTTCCAGTGTGGCACAAGGTTCGATCAGCTCCCTCTTATTTATTGGCATGCTGCCCCTTGGTGATCTAAAGACAGTCAGTTTCCACATATATGTTGATAACATCCAGTTCTACCTCACCACCTCAAGTCTCGTTCCAGGCTGATACCAGTGATTAGATACATTAAATGAGTCAATTAAGAGGATCCAGTGACAAATGAGCTACCAGATACAAGTATCATTGCTTTATTGATCATTTGACAATGATCAGAGTTTGCTCGCGTTTCCTGCACAGCATGATGGTGCAGCAGGCAACGGAAGACCTTGAGGATGGAGTTTACGTTCACTGCCGGACTGATGGAGACCTTTCCAACCTCAGGCATCTTCAGACTCACACAAAGGTACAGGAAAAACTCATCTGTGAACTTCTTTACGCCGATGACTTGCTCTCCTGGCCCCCAGTCAGTCAGACCTGCAACACAAAACACATGTTTCCAAGCAGTGTGGAATTCAGACACAAACAGATCATCCATGATCTTATTAATGGCGGAGCAGGCTCGAGGGGCTGAATGGCCTGCTTCTGCTCCTAATTCATAGGTTCGTAGGAGGTCGTGGAATCGGAAGGGAAAGCGGGACGGGGAATGCCTGTCGCCGTTCCCGACTCCATCTGGTTCAACCGGGGGGGGGGGGATGGTGGAGGATGGCATTCCTGCCCTGAGCCCCAATGGTCGATGGGTTGGGAGTCCCTCCAGCACGTGGGAAGTCTACCCAGTAAAAGCTGTCGTCCTCCATGTGGGCTTGGGTTATGGGGAGCCCTCCTGATCGGGCACCCTGTGGCCCATGGAGGGGACACCCGGTGGAGGGCTGCCCCCACTGAAACACCCTCCACTCTGCCCTTGCCAACAACCCCCTTACCACCCTGCCTGACTGGCCCCGGTCAGCCTGACCCCACTTCCCTGGGTTCTGGGACCTGTTCCATCTTGTTGCTCCTGGCCGGGTGCAGTCCCAGCAGTGACCACTCATCCCAGTGTCACCACTGTGGCTGGTGAGCTGCTGGCCCTCCAAAAACTACCACTAGGTGGCAGTGCTGTGGCACATGCGCAAATGCCTCTAAAATGTCATGGACTGCGACTTCTGGATGCCAGGACTAAAGATGGTGCCGCTCAAATAGTCACACGGAGGCAACCTGACAAACACACGTCACATCACAATGGCGGAGTAAGAGAGAACTCCTGAATAATCTATTAAGTTTAGCTCCCTTTAACACCCCACATGAATTTTTTTTTTTTTTTTTTTAATTCTTTCACGGGATATGGGTGTCATAGGCCAGGCCAGCATTTATTACCCATCCCCAATCACCCTTGCACTGAGTGTTAGAGTTAACCACATTGCTGTGGATCTGGAGTCACATGCAGGCCAGACCAGGTAAGGACAGCAGATTTCCTTCCCTAAAAAAAAAAGGGAATTCGTGAACCAGATGGGTTTTTAACCAGACAATGGTTTCATGGCCATCATTAGACTAGCTTTTTAATTCCAGATTTATTAATTGAATTCAAATTCCACCTTCTGCTGTGGTGGGATTTGAAGCCATGTCCCCAGAGAAATACCCTGGGTCTCCAGGTTACTAATCCAGTGATAATGCCACTAGGCCACCACCTCCCCATAATGTCTATCTATCCTATCAAACCCTAACATTTAACAGGCCCTTGATTAGGTCATTCTTCCAATCATCTTCACAGGTTTGTGCAACTAGCCCTCAACTTAACCCTGGTCAACCTGTGCTACAACCCAACCAAATCCAGCAGTATCCTTCCCAGATGTAGTGCCCAAAATTTTTAGTACTCCAAAACATTGGAGTTTGGACAAAGTACACAGCAACTGAACCATCAGCCATTCCACTTTGTGACAAGCCTATAGTTCAGCAAAATGTTTGCTATAGTTTATTAAAATAAAGGACTTGGACCTTCAAATCTCATTGGTGAGAATTTGACTTAAATTTTTAATCTTCAGACTTGAGTGAAGAATTTCAGTCAGCTGCAGTTGTCACTCTGCCCATCCACTCAGTGCCCCTTTTGGAACTTCCTGCTCTCATTGGCACAGGAGATCACCTGCAAACTTGGATATAACACATCAAGATTCCTTCATGTAACAGTAGCCAGTACAGACTGTAGAACCCGAGGGATCACCACTGGTCACATCCCAGTCAATATAAACACTTAGTATCTCCCAAAACCACATCCAAGAGGAAAAGGCTGCCTCAGTCTTACAGGGAACCTTTTTGAGGTCCACAGACAACATGCCAAACAACTCACTTGGTAGTAACTTCAAAATCCAATTAGTCTTCGACAGTTAGAGAACTTGACCAAGCAACTCATAACTAAACTGCTCATCCTCCCCAATGCTTGTAGCTTCCCACAAGTGACTGTCAGTTGAATGCCCATATGAAAAAAAAAACCTAAGCTGTCAATGAAAGCCAAAAGGAAACTAACAACCAGCCTCAACTCTGCACAGCAATGCCCTTAGGTTGTAGAAAACCACAGGGATATGGGACATTGACATGAACTCAGGTGGAGAGGATACATCCATGGACCTCAGAATGTTCACCTTTATTGGCCAACCAGACAGCTCCTCTAACTGGTGGATAAATCTCAGCAACATGGGACTGACATGCAGCTGAATAGATAAATCAGCTCAGATCGGATTCATTTCACTAATCCTTCTTATAGGTCAGGCTGCAACTTGACAAGTCCAAACCCGAAATAGGTTCGGGAGAAATTGGTCTATTTCACAATTAGGAGAATGCTCTAGTATCACTAAACTGGGCTGTTGTTCATTGGGCTGACATGAAATAAATAGAAAAAGATACAAGTATCATTGCTTTATTGATCATTGGAGAACTGGAGTTTGCTTGCGTTTTCTGCACAGGAACAAAGCAATCAATGAAGCAGAGATCAGACAGACAGCTGTCACAGTCAGGGCCACAATCAGGACCACCTCAGACTCCACACCTACAAAGCAATGAGATACCAATGGTTAGTGAAGGAAACACTGAAGGGAAAATGGAAACTAGCAGTCAGCCAACTCACCACCTGGAGACCTCGCCTGCAGCCTTCGCTCAACCTCATTCAAGGACTCCGTTGCCAGGTCAGTCACCTCAGTATCCAGAATGACCAGGGGTCCAAGTGAGGCCTCACCCTCCCACTTCAATCCAGCTTCACTCTCTGCAATATCAAACATGCCAGTTAGAGGGGGTAAAGGGAGACCTCCCACATCTAGAGGATCAATGTCCTACCAGCTTCAGGTACAAGATCCCTCCTTCCTCTGGAAGGAAATCGGAACTCCCTTGTGGCACCACAGTTACCCACATGGCAACAGGCACAAATGTCATTGTTGGATTGCTCCAATGGGGTCCAGCTAAACAAGAGAAAGTTGCTCAACCAGGTTGTCCATCACCTTTCCATACAACATCCCTCAGGAGAGAAAAGGGAACTTACACATTCTGCATCTTCTGGAAAGTACAAGCTTTGTTCATGGAATCTCTCCGATCCACTGCAGCAACTTTCAGGTGACAGGTGATGAAAATCTGAGGGATAAATTTCAACACAAGTCATTTAGTGACTCCCTCCAAACATGGAGGGCCCAATGATCAGATTCCTCTTACCAAGGAAAGGTCATCTCCAAAGAAGAGGAAAGCATCCAGGTCAAACCGGAGCTTGTCCAGCTCACGCTCGTCTCTTGGCAACACGAAAGTTGAAAAGGAGTCCTCAGCTTTGCTGTCCAGGAGGCAACTGGAGAAAGATTCAAAAAAGGGACATGAATTGAATCAAGTGAAGCCATTGAGATGGGACCAACTGGAGAAAGCAGAGAGCTCCTTACCCATTATAGTCAATGATGCTGTATCTCGGGGTGGAATCCTTGTCTGGGCTCAATGTAGCTACACAGTGGTCAATGTAGAGCTTCAGGGGCATGTGGTTGGTCATTGAAACAGAGGCCTCAATGTGAATGAGGTCACCCAGGTAGTAGACAGTCGAGGTGCGCTCTGTAAGCCAGTCATCTGAAGTACAAGAGGACAAGGGTTGGAGACAGTGGGTACAACTCCCAGTGGGTGAGTACAGGAAATCACTCCCCATCCACCCATCACATACCATTCATTAGGCGCAGAGAGAATGACAGATGCCCTTCTCCAGACTTGGTGGAGCTGAATGGGATCCAGGTGGGCTTGATGGGGTTACTGCTCACATTCCCCTTCCTGGAAGGACAGGAGAGTCATTTTAGGACAACTTCAGAGAACTTGCATTGGACTGAAAATTCATTAATAAAAATCACTCATCTATTACCTAAAATAATGACACTCGATGGGAACGACAGCTCCATTTGTTCTCACAATGACAGATCCATGATACTGGGGGGTGTGGTTCAGGTGGGTGGTGTAGACCAGGAAATCTCCAGCAATCTGAAAGAAATCATATTGAAGCAGGGAGATCAGACCAAAAAAAGGAAAATACTCTGTACAGGAGTTAAGAATGAAGTGATCCTAACAAAACAGTTCTTAGTGGGCTTGACAGGGTAGTGCTGAGTCAGTTCCCCAACTGACTAGTAAAATTAGGAAGTGTAGACTCAGATACAGGGTCACTTGCAGTTGCCATGATTAAAAAAAGCTTCATTCAAAAAACCATAAATCTTTGGAATTCTCTACCCGAGACAGACAAATCCTCATGGATGATATTCAAGATGGATGGATATCTTTTTGGGCATAAAGTGAATCAGAATGAGATGAGGACATGGAATTTGAGGAGAAGTTTAAGCACAATCTTAAAAGCAGCTAGAGGGGCTGTACAGCATGTTGCTCTGGAGAATTAACACAAGTAAAAAGGAGAGACTGTGAGCACAAGAACTAAACAAAATAAAAGTGAAGCTGTCCTTTTGGGCCATTCCCTTAACAGCCACAAGTTACAGCAATTTAGAGCCCTGAAATAAACCAGTCTTGAAGCAGGGCTGCACGTAATCCAGTTACAGGGAAAGCAGGAAATGTGGCATCAAATCTAATTTTTCATTTCGTTCATTGAAGAGTCAACCAGATTAAATAAAACTGGACTGAAACTGAAGATTCAAGTTCAGTTTAATGAGGGGCAGTAGAACTGAAAAGACTCATTAATGAGGATAAGAAAAACAGGAAAGCTTGAAGAGACCAAAGAGAAGGTTCAAAACCAATTGGGCTGATAATACAAGGTGGGAAAGAAGGAGAGACTGGATAAAACAAAAGTACAATACACAACTAACAAGATTGAAGTTTGATAATGCAGGAGACAGACAACTCAATGACATTTCACAATGTATTGGAATGAGGAGTTAGCAACAATCTACACACCCAGCTTAGAGCAGGAGTCAAGGACTCATTACCTGTAATCTGCTGCCACACTCATGGAGCCCATAGTCAAAGAGGACAGTGTGGTTCTGAGAGTAGATCCTGGTCGGCCGACAACCTGCTGTCCCCAGGGTCAGGTCAGCAGCTTTAATCAGGTGCCTGGTTCCAAATAAATCCATCTGGACCCTGACCAGCAGGTTCTGCTCTCCACACTGCACCGTCACAGTCTGCAGTGGAGACACACTTCGACCCTCAGACACACGGAAATGGGAACCAAAGGGAGACCCAGTTGGAGGGACTCTCTGAGGCACAGGGGTGGCTTTCACTCTTCTCCATGGAAACCTCTGGTCTCGAAACTGTTGCCAAGTATCAGAACAACAGACAATTCCAAATAACACCAGCACTGGGAACAAACCCCTCATTACAAAATCCCCCATGATACCAAACAACTCAACCATCCCTTCACCCACCAACCAGCTCCTTTTATACACACAACCTGCAGTCACCTGACACCAATGATCCCAGAAGCAGCAACATTGAGCCAATTAACCAGCCCCAATCTCCACAATTTACACCCAATGGCAGAACCCATGGATTCATTGCCAGGCGGGCCTATTTTATTTAGACCAATAGGAGTGACTCTGAGTTTCCCCATGTCACCTGACACAAATCAGCTCCACGATTGCTCATTTTGACGGAAACTATTCATACAATAGTCTAGAATTATCTGGCCAATGTCACATTCCTGATTGTGGGATCTTGCTGTGCACAAATTGGCTGCCATGTTTCCTCCATTACAACAGCGACTGCACTTCAAAAGTTGTTTTATTGGCTATAAAGCGCTTTGGGATGTCCTGTGCTCGTGAAAGGTGCTATATGAATGCAAGACTTTCTTTTTTTCAAACAACTCTCTGGTTAAGCCTCAGTTGGAGCATTGTGTCCAATTCTGGGCACCGTACTTTAGGAAAGATGTCAAAGCCTTGGAGAGGGGTCAGAGTTTCAGGATGATACCAGGAATGAGGGAATCAGTAATGTGGAGAGACTGGAGAAGCAGGGATTGGTCTCCTTAGAGCAGAGAAGGTTAAGGGGAGATTTAAATCGAGGTGTCCAACATCGTGAGGGGCTTTGATAGAGCAAGCAGGGAGAAACCGCTCCCTCTGGGAAGTGGGTGGGTCACCAGAGGACACCGATTTCAAATAATTGGCTAAAGAACTCGAAAGGTAATGAAGAGAAACTCCTGCCTCCGGAGGCTTGTTCTGATCTGGAACAGATGATCTGACAGGATGGTACAATATGATTCCATTGGAACTATCAAAAGGCAATTGGGCAGGTACATGAAGAGAACTAATTTACAGGGTTATGGGGAAAATGCTGGGATGTGGGACGAAATTGGAGAGCTCTTTTAAAGAGTCAGCACAGGCACGATGGGCCGAATGGCCTCCATCTGTAGTGTAAGATTCTATAATTGTATGATTCTAGGATACTCCACAAAGGATCAGGCTGTAACTTTGAAGTCTTGGACTGGATTGTTGTTTTCCATTTGTTTCCTACAGGAAAGCATTATGATTTTGAGAGGGTGCATCTCAGTACTTTGGCATTTAAGACGCACTGTGGATTTTCAGCCTCTGTCGCACAATGACCTCCTTCTGTGCTGGGATAGTCTATGAAATCATAGGATAGTTCAGCACGAGTCTGTGCCGGCTCTTCCGAAGTGCAATCCAGTAAGTCCCACTCCCTGGCTCTTTCCCCGTATCCGCCATTATTTCCCTTCAGGGCTTCTGTCAGTCCGGCACTGATGTCATGATGGAGCCCAATTCTGAGGCCTTAGAGTTTATTTCAAACCAGTTAAAGTTTCTCCCTATTATTTACTACCTTTTATTGGTCTATAAGATCACCTCTTAGACAGGTCGGAAAGCCCAAGTCTCTCCCGACTTTCCTCGTAACGCAGAACCCCGCTGCTAGGAATCCGCCTCGTGGTTTTTATCCGCACTGTCTCCCATGTTTGATTCTCCTCCAATGGGAGCAATTCTGTATTGGATACTTCCAACGAGGTCATCGGACCCAGCACCAAGAAGAATAGGGACTGGTTTGATGAAAATGACAAGGAGAAAGGTCAGCTCATCAGGGTCACCCGGCTCAGCCAGCCAGTCAAGAGAAAAAGACAGCCGACCGTCAAGCATGCAGCACCCTACAATGCAAACTGAGGAACATCCACAATGACTGGTGGATCACACTTGTGGAAATAACTCAACTGTACGCTGAAACTGGCCACATAAGAAGTTTCTACGAAACATTAAAATCTATCTATGGACCAGCAAATCAAATCCAAAACCCCCTGAGGAGCACCGATGGCAAGACCCTACACACCGACAAGGAGTCAGTCCTGGAACGCTGGTCAGAGCACTTTGAAACTCTCTTCAGCACCAAGTGCACAGTGCATGATACTGCCATCAAACACATCCAACAACAGCCTGCCAAAGAAGAACTGGGTGAGAGCCCAACTCTGGAGGAAACTGTGACCGCCATCAACTAGACGAAGAACAACAAAGCCCCCAGAGCCGGTGGAATTCCACCCGAAGCCTTAAAACAAGGTGGCCCTGCCCTCTACACCAAGCTCCAGGAGTGTTTCACGGCCTGCTGGGGACAGGGCAGGATTCCACGGGATGTTCGTGCTACCGTTATCATCACCTTGTACAAAAACAAAGGAGAAAAATCAGACTGCTCCAACTACCGTGGGATCAGCCTCCTTTCTATTGCTGGGAAGATCCTGGCTGGAATACCTTTGAGCAGGCTTGTGCCTACCATTGCGGAAGAAAACCTCCCAGAGAGCCAGTGTGGTTTCAGAGCAAACAGCGGCGCCACAGACATGGTATTTGCACTCAGACAATTACAAGAAAAGTGTCTTGAGCAAAACAAAGGCCCATACGTCACTTTCGTCGACCTCACCAAGGCATTCGAAACTGTGAACAGAGATAGACTTTGGAAAGTCCTGGTAAAACTTGGATGTCCACCCAGGTTCCTGGCCATGGTGAAGCAGTTTCATGAAAATCAGTACGGACAAGTCAAGCAAAACAACGACCTCTTGAGTCCCTTCCGTATCTCCAATGTGTGCTGGCCCTGACCCTATTCACCATCTTTTTCAGCATGATGCTGCAAAGGGTGCTGCATGCTTGACGGTCGGCTGTCTTTTTCTCTTGACTGGCTGGCTGAGCTGCAGAAGGCAACGGAAGACCTTGAGGAGGGAGTTTACATTCACTGCTGGACTGATGGAGATCTTTTGAACCTCAGGCGTCTTCAGGCTCACACAAAGATACAGGAAAAACTCATCCGTGAACTTCTTTTCGCCGATGACTGTGCTCTCCTGGCCCACAGTCGGTCAGACCTGCAACACATAACAACACGTTTCCAAGGAAGCACAACTCTTCGAACTAAAAATCAGTGTGAAGAAAACTGAAGACCTGCGTCAGCCTGCACCCCAAGAAGAATATAGACCACCGAGCATGGTCATCGAGGGAACCGAGCTGAATGCCGTCAAGCAATTTACTTATTTGAGGAGTGTCATCTCGTTTGATGCCACCATAGACATGGAAGTGGACTATAGGCTTTCAAAAGTAAACAGTACATTTGGCAGACTATACCAATGTGTGTGGAGCAACCACAGCCTCAGAGCAAAGACCAAATTCAAAGTGTACAAACTCAAAGTCCTCACCACCCTTCTGTATGGCACCAGGTCATGGGTCCTATACCGCCATCATGTACGCCTTCTAGACCACTTCCATCAGTGCTGCGTCCACAGCATCCTCAAGATCCACTGGCAGGACTGCATCACAAACATTGAAGTCCTGGAAACAGCCAACATCGCCAGCATCAAGGCCATCCTCCTGCAAAGCCAACTGTGTTGGGTGGGTCAGGTTAGTCAGATGGACGACAGTCGCCTGCCCAAGGTCATGGTGTACGGGAAGCTGACCACTGATAAAAGGAACAGAGGGGGCCCATGCAAATGTTTCAAGGACTCCCTGAAGAAGTCCCTCTCTGTGTGTCACATCGACCATCGCCAGTGGGAAGTGCAGACCATAGATCGTGATGCCTGGAGATGCTACATCAAGAGGGCTACAGACACCTCTGAGACTGAGCGAAGAACCAGCATGAAAGAGAAAAGGAGGAGAAGGATAGATCCAATTACCCCCAGCAGCCACTACACCTTCACTTGTACCCACTGTGGGAGAATCTGCTGATGACGGAAAGGCCTGACCAACCACCAGCTTGCCTGCAACCGGTGGGTACAACCTTCCCAAAATCTTCATCAGCGAGGAAATGCCAAGAGGAATGGGAGCAATTCCCTTGCAGTGTAATGAAAGGAATTAAATTGACACATTGTGTGGGATCACATATTGAAGCTAATGATGAGGAATTATTTCATTAGAACTGAACTGAGCTTGTTACAGGATAAACTCGTTTCCCAACTACAGTGCTGTTATCAGAACAGTCAATCAGGAATAACAAGTTACTTTGCATTTTTTCTCAAATGGCAGCTTCACATTGCCCGCTGGTAAGATTCTCTCAGTTATTCTGTCTCACTCACTGCCAAGCTTTTCTGTCCAGCTGCCAAGTCTGACGAATCCTAATCTATTCCCTCAGGTATTTTTTACCAGCCCTTCCTACAGTTTCAAACTCTGCTCTGAGATATAACTGGCTCGACTGCAGGCTCTGAAAGGGGTGCCGAGTGCTGTTTGCTGGTCTGTTCCAAATATCATTGAATCTAATTCAAATTAACCAGCACATCGATCGCAGGGAGCTGTGTTTGTTGGATCAGTATTCGACACGACAGAGAAAGATTCGAGAATATGGAGCGCTGTCTCTCAGCTTCCTACAGGTAATTGTTTTATTGGGTACCAGACACCAGGTAGATTCTGTAACACAGACAGTAAAGGGGAAATCGTTGCCTCTGTGTATTCTCTTTCTCTGTAAGCCATCTTTCTCTCTCACGCTGCTGATCCTATCTCCCAGTTTGTCCGTTTGATTTCTCCTTATGAATAAACCTCTATCACTTTTTCTCAATGTCCTTTCTATCCCTCTCTTTCTCCACACTAACACCTCGATATTTGAGGGTTAATGCAATGTTGAACTCCATAGATCAGAACAGCAAGAAATTGCAATCAAACTCTGGTCAGATCACAGCTTGAGGACTACGTTCAGTTCTGGTCAATGAAACACCAGTGAGGCATTCAAACACCGGAGGCAGTGAGGAGAAGAGACACAAGACTGATCCCCAGGCAGTAGGGTCTGAGTTATGAGGAAAGATTGGAGTGACTTGGGCGTTTGAGCTACCTGAGCAGTGATCTTATTGTGATATATAAGATAGTGAACAATATGGAAACGGTTAAACAAACGACACAGGTTTGGATAGTAAAAGGTAACTTTGGGAATGATATCAGGAATGATAAACAGGGAGTGGCCAATACTTAGTTGGGACTTCTGAACAGAATGATAGAGGTGAAGACCCTGGAATCATTGACGTATTGAATGGGTTGTGTTCTGGTAAACAAAGTGTTGACATTATCGGTAGTGGTTGGGGCCGCTTCTCTTCACGATGATCTAAATGAGCCAAGGTGCTTCACAGGAGTGTTGTAAAGGAACATACCACACCGAGCCATATAAAGAGATATTAGGACAGGTGACTGAAAGCTTGGTCTAAGAGCGATGTTTAAGGAGTGGCTTAAAGGAGGAAAGGAAGGTAGTGAGGCGGAGAGGGTTAGGGAGAGGATTCCAGAGATTAGGACCTCGGCAGCTGAAGGCACCGACACCAACGGTGGAGCGATTACAGTCAGGAATGGTGGAGAGGCCAGAATTGGAAGAGTGTTGTTATCTCAGAGGATCTTGAAGCTGAAGCAGATTACAGAGATAGGGAGGGGCGAGGCTGTGGAGGGTTTTGAAAACAAGGATGAGAATTTTCAATTCGAGTTGTTGCTAAACTGGGAGCCGAAGTAGATCAGTGAGCACAGGGATGAAGTGTGAATGGGAGTCGGTGCGAGTTCGGAGCTGAAGTTTACCGAGGGTAGAACAGGAAAGCGTTGGAATGGTCAAGTCTAGAGGCAATGAAGGCATGGATGAGGGTTTCAGTAGCAGATGAGCTGAGACAGTGGCGGAGTCAGTTGATGTTACAGTCTTAGTGATGGTACGGAGATGTGGTCGGAAGCTCATTTTGGGGTTAAATATGACACTGATGTTGTGAACAGTCTGGTTCAACCTCAGGCAGTTACTAGGGAGTTGGTAGCTAGGGAGAGGAGTTTATGGTGGGAACCGAGGACAATGGGTGGAATTTAAACTAGCTGACGGGAATGGGTAGTGAGGCGGTGGGAGGCTGACAAGTCCCTGCGTCCTGATGGGCTTCATCCGAGGGTCTTAAAAGAGGTGGCTAATGAGGTCATAGATGGGTTGGTGTTAATTTTTCAAAGTTTCGCTGGATTCTAGAAAGGTTCCACCAGACTGGAAAGTCGCGAATATAACCTCTGTTTTCAAGAAGGGGAGGAGGCAGAAAACAGGTAACTATAGGCCAGTTAGCTTGATGTCTGTCATGGGGAAGGTGTTAGAATGGATCATTAAGGAGACTATAGCTGGGCACTTTGAAAAACTCAAGGTAATCGGGAATAGTCAGCATGGCTTGTTAAAGGGAAATCATGTTTAACCAATTTATTGGAGTGCTTTGAAGGAGTAACATGTGCTGTGGACAAAGTGGAGCCCAGTGACACACTGTACTTGGATTTCCAGCAGGCATTTGACAAAGTGCCACATCACAGAATCACAGAATAATACAGCGCAGAAGAGGCCCTTCGGCCCATCGAGTCTGCACCGATGCATTAAAGACACTTGACCTGTCTACCTAATCCCATATGCCATCACTTGGCCCAAAGCCTCGAATGTTATGACATGCCAAGTGCTCATTCAGGTACTTTTTAAAGGATGTGAGGCAACCCGCCTCTACCACCCTCCCAGGCAGTGCATTCCAGACCGTCACCACCCTCTGGGTTAAAAAGTTCTTCCTCAAATCCCCCTTAAACCTCCTGCCCCTCACCTTAAACATGTGTCCCCTAGTAACTGACCCTTCAACTAAGGGGAACAGCTGCTCCCTATCCACCCTGTCCATGCCCCTCATAATCTTGTACACCTCAATCAGGTCACCCCTCAGTCTTCTCTGCTCCAGCGAAAACAACCCAAGCCGATCCAACCTCTCTTCATAGTAAATATTCCATCCCAGGCAACATCCTGGTGAATCGCCTCTGCACCCCCTCCAGTGCAATCACATCCTTCCTATAATGTGGCGACCAGAATTGCACACAGTACTCCAGCTGTGACCTTACCAAAGTTCTGTACAACTCCAACATGATCTTCCTGCTTTTGTAATCTATGCCTCGATTGATAAAGGCAAGTGTCCCATATGCCTTTTTCACCACCCTATTAACCTACCCTTCTGCCTTCAGAGATCTATGGACAAACACGCCAAGGTCCCTTTGTTCCTCGGAACTTCCCAGTGTCAGGCCATTCATTGAATACTTCCATGTCACATTACTCCTTCCAAAGTGTATCACCTCACACTTTTCAGGGTTAAATTCCATCTGCTACTTTTTTCCCCATTTTCTAACCCAAGACACTCAACCTCACTGTTAACCACTCGTCCAATCTTTGTGTCATCCGCGAACTTACTGATCCTACCCCCCACATTGTCATTTATATAAATGACATAGATGACTAACAGTCGGGGACCCAGCACAGATCCCTGTGGTAGGCCATTGGACACTGGCTTCCAGTCACTAAAACAACCGTCTGTCATCACTCTGTGTCTCCTACAGCTGAGCCAATTTTGAATCCACCTTATCAAGTTACCTTGTATCCCATGTGCATTTGCTCCCGTGTGGGACCTTGTCAAAGGCTTTGCTGAAATCCATGTAAACTACGTCAACTGCACTACCCTTATCTACACACCTGGTCACATGCTCAGAAAAGTCAATCACATTTGTGAGGCATGACCTCCTTCTGACAAAGCCATGCTGACTATTCCTAACCAAATTTTGCCTCTCCTATTTCTATACTCGCTAGCACTGGGAGTAATCCAGAGATTACAACCCGAGAGGTTCTGCTTTTTAGTCCACTGCCTAACTCCCTGAATTCTTGATGCAAGACATCATCCCTCTTTCTACCTATGTCGTTGGTACCAACATGTACCATGACCTCTGCCTTATCACCCTCCCCCTTCAGGATGCCCTGCAGCCATTCAGTGACATCCCGGACCCTGGCACCAGGGAGGCAACACACCATCCTGGAGTCACGTTGACGGCCACAGTAGCGCCTATCTGTTCCCCTGACTATAGAATCCCCTATTACTATTGCTCTTCCTCTCTTTCCCCTTTCCTGTGCAGACAGGCTGCTTGTGGTGCCAGAAGCTTGGCTCGGTCCGCGTTCCCTGGAGGAACCAGCCTCATCAGCCTCCAAAATGGAATACCGATTTGCAAGCGGGACCCCAGGGGACTCCTGAACTCACTGCCTGATTCTCTTGGACTGCCTGGTGGTCACCCATTCCCTTCCTTCCTCAAGTCCCTTCAGCTGCGGTGTGACCACCTCTCTATACGTGCTATCCACAATGCTCTCAGACTTGCGGATGCTCCACAGTGTTTCCAGCCGCCGTTCCAGCTCTGAAATCCGAGCTTCCAGGACCTGCAGCTGGACACACTTGCTGCACACATGCTGGTCCCGGGGACTGGAAATGTTCCCGGATTCCCACATGCAGCAAGAGGAGCAACCCACGGTTTTAAGCTCTCCTGCCTTGACTAAACCCTTTAAATTTAAAACTTTAGAAGACCATCATAGTAAAAAAAAATCATTCAACTAAGTCTTGCTAAAACAATGACTTACAATTCAATCCAGGTTGAAAAATACCCACCAGGACTTACTCACCAGTCAGCTGTGCTATGTGGAATCTCTCGGCTCCCCTCACACCCTTTGAGGACAGGTAGGAAATGAAAGGAGCTCCTCACTCCCTCCACACCGAACTCCCTCAGTCACAAAACTCACACTTCAGCACTCTAATGCAACCCAAGTCAGCACTCCAGTGCAAAGTCAGTACTGTAAGATGGCCCACTTTTATACTGTCTGACTCGAGTCCCTGAAAACTGGTTTCAGCCAATTATCTAATGAACAAGGTGCAGCTGCAAGCAGAGCCTGAGTGAACTCTGTTTAAAGCTAGTCTAAAACTCACCTTCTCCAACCCAAACAGCAACTGTTAAGTTAATTTTCCACTTAAAAGTAACACTAGACTTTAGATACAACTAAACCTTGATTATCCTCAGTCACAAGACTCACACAGGCAGAGCAAGTCATAAAGAAGGCTAATGGAATGCTATCCTTTATTATGATGTAAATGTGTTGCAGGGGGTTCAGAGGAGGTTCACTAGATTGATACCTGCAATGAGTGGGTTGTCTTCTGAGGAAAGGTTGGACAGACTGGGCTTGTTTTCACTGGAGTTTGGAAGAGTGAGGGGAGACTTGATTGAAGTATATAAGATCCTGAACGGTCTTGACAAGGTGGATGTGGAAAGGATGTTTCCTCTTGTGGGTGAGTCCAGAGCTAGGGGGCACTGTTTTCAAATTAGGGGTCACCCTTTTAGAACAGAGAGGAGGAAAATTTTTTTCTCTCAGAGGGTTGTGCGACTGTGGAACTCCCTGCCTCAGGAGATGGTGGAGGCGGGGTCATTGAATATTGTTAGGTAAGGGAATCAAAGATAATCTGGTTAGATGGGAGTGTGGAATTCGAGACACAAACAGATCATCCATGATCTTATTGATGGCGGAGCAGGCTCGAGGGGCCGAATGGCCTGCTTCTGCTCCTAATTCGTAGGTTCGTAGGAGGCCGTAGAATCGGAAGGGAATGTGGGACGTGGAATGCCTGTCGCCGTTCCCGACTCCATCTAGTTCAATCGGGGGGGGGATGGTGGAGGACGGCATTCACGCCCTGAGCCCCAATGGCCGATGGGTTGGGGGTCCCTCCAGCACGTGGGAAGTCTACCCAGTAAAAGCTGTCGTCCTCCATGTGGGCTCGGGTTGTGGGGAGCCCTCCTGATCGAGCACCCTGTGGCCCATGGAGGGGACAGCCGGTGGAGAGAGCTGCCCCCACTGAAACACCCTCCACTCTGCCCTCGCCAACAAGCCCCTTACAACCCAGCCTGACTGGCCCCGGTCAGCCTGACCCCACTTCCCTGGGTTCCGGGACCTGTTCCATCTTGTTGGTCCTGGCCGGGTGCAGTCCCAGCAGTGATCACTCTTCCCAGTGTCACCACTGCGACTGGTGAGGTGGCGGCCCTCCAATTGGCTGGCAGCTCCTGGATGCAGGATCTCTGCTCTGAAAGGAACGGGTGGCCAATGCCAGGCAGTTAATTGCCTGATGGGAATAGAATCGTGTCGGGGCTCCAGGAATCAGTTACGGCGGGGTTGCCCCCAGCTTTCCGGCCCACTGTCATGGCCACCGCCTCCGGCATTAAATTCAGCTCAATGGCTTCGGTCTTCCCAATATTTAGTTGGAGCAAATTTCTAGTCATCCAGTGTTGGATGTTGAACAAGCAGTCTGACAATTTAGAGACAGTACAGGGGTCGAGAGAGGTGGTGGTGAGATGGACCTGGGTGTCGGTTTCCATGGAGAAACTGATGTTGCAGTTTCAGATTACTACATTGAAAGTTCATTTTATTTGCCTCCATGCTCTGCCCTTCCACACATCTCACATCCAGCCCTCCTGTATCCAGGGCACTGACAGGTTTTGGGATCCACACTTACCGGAGAACACCAGGTACACGACTGATGGATCGGCCGGGAGTGAGGATGTGCCATACCAGGGGGGTAAGTTATGTCAAGCTCCTTTCATTATGCTGGCCGTGCAGAGGTCTCACCAACTCAGACCTTGGTCTCCACCCCATCCCCTCTGGCACCTTCTCCTCCTTTTACTCTTTCACTTTGTTCCACCCCTATCACCTCTTCTTTAAAATCCACGTCCTCCGCCATCCACCCAAACCTCACTCTGAGATCCCCTCACTCCGTCTCTCCCTCAGCCTCTGCACTAGGTGACTCCTCGTCCTCAGTGATTTCAAACTATATCTCAACTGCCCGTACCCTCTCTCCTCTCATTTCACTCCCTCCCGATCCTCCCTTAACCTCTGCTTCCATATAAATTAATGACCAATCTCCATGGCCACTCCCTCGACCTTGCCGTCCCTCATAATCTCTCGAATCCCTTCATCTCCATCACAGACAAAACCATTTCTGATCACTTCCTCGTATCACTCACCACTTGCAATCTCCCAACTCCATTCCAACATCAGTCATTGCGATATCCACCCTGGATGAAACTCTCCCACACTCCATTCACAGTGGCACTTTTAAACTCCCTATTGTCTAGCCTTTGGCCATCCATTCACTCTAACACTTCTGCAGCTGGCGATCTGCTCAATCACTCTCTCATTTCCATCTTTGTCTCCCTGCACCAGGTCAAACTCTTTCTCTCACCCTGGTTCGTCCGGGTGTGACCCACATCTTCACCCATCTCAAGTCCAATGGGAGCAGACTGCAATGTAACTGGCACACAATTGGTTTCTCCGTCCATCGCCAGGCCTGGGCAGGAAAATATTAAGCATCTGTTCAGCTGCCACTGGCATATCACCCCTTCCCCACCAAGCCAAACCTCCCCTGAGGTTCCTCCCTATCTTAACCCAGAAACCCAATCGTAACCAAAGTACTTCCAGGACTGGTTTCTCTTCCAAACCCCACACCATTACCCCCAGGACCCCACAAAGATCTATCCTTCGCCCCCTCCTATTCTTTATTTCCATGCTACCTCTCTACAGCATCATCTGGAGACAGGATATCAGGTTTCACAGACACAGTGATGATACCTAGCTCTCCAGTATCTCTGCCTCTGTATAGTCAGCCTGCTTGTAGAACATCCAGTCCTGGGTGGGTTGCAACTGTCTTCACATTGGGAAAATTACCCCCACCACCTCGTCCCTGTCCCATGTCACCTTCCCCTGCAATTGCTGGAGGTGTAATACCTGCCCATTTACCTCCTCTCGCCTCACTATCCAAGGCCCCAAACATTGAGAAAATTGAATGAAAACGTGGGAGGCTGGAGTGGGACTAATTGGAGAGTCGGCACAGGGTTGATGGGTAGAATGGCCTCCTTCTGTGCTGTTGGATTCTAGAATGTTCAAAAATAATTCCTCATGCTGCCTTTGGTTCTTTTGCCATTCACTTTAAATCATTGTCCACTCGTTCTTGACCCCTCTGCCAATGGGAACAGTTTCTCCCTGTCTACTCTGTCTAGATCCCTCATCATTTTGAACACCTCTATCAAATCTCCTCTCAACCTTCTCTTCTCTAAGGAGACCAGCCCCAGCTTCTCCAATCTATCCACGTAACTGATGTCCCTCATCATTTTGAACACCTCATCATTTTGAACACCTCTATCAAATCTCCTCTCAACCTTCTCTTCTCTAAGGAGACCAGCCCCAGCTTCTCCAATCTATCCACGTAACTGATGTTCCTCATCCCTGGAACCATTCTTGTAAATCTATTCTGCATCCTCTCTAAAGCCTTCACATCCTTCCTAAATGTAGTGTCCAGAATTGGACACAATACTCCAGTTGAGGCCAAACTAATGTTTTTATAAAGTTTCCATAATGTTTCCATAACATCATTAGCAGCATCCCCAACACCGAACACCTATTCCTGCTGGGGGACTTTAATGCCAGGGTTGGGGCCGACCATGACTCATGGCCCTCCTGCCTTGGGCGCTATGGCGTTGGAAGGATGAATGAGAACGGGCAGAGACTGCTTGAGTTGTGTACCGATCAGAACCTCTGCATCACCAACTCGTTCTTTCACACTAAACCCTGTCACCAGGTTTCATGGAGGCACCCAAGATCGCGTCGTTGGCACCAGCTAGACCTCATTGTCACAAGGTGAGCTGCCTTAAACAGTGTTCAAATCACACGCAGCTTCCACAGTGCAGACTGCGACACCGACCACTCCCTGGTGTGCAGCAAGGTTAGACTCAGACCAAAGAAGTTGCATCATTCCAAGCAGAAGGGCCACCCGCACATCAACACGAGCAGAATTTCTCACCCACAGCTGTTACAAAAATTTCTAAATTCACTTGTAACAACCCTTCAAAACACTCCCACAGGGGATGCTGAGACCAAGTGGGCCCACATCAGAGACGCCATCTATGAGTCAGCTTTGACCACCCACGGCAAAAGTGCGAAGAGAAATGCAGACTGGTTTCAATCTCATAATGAAGAGCTGGAACCTGTCATAGCCGCTAAGCGCATTGCACTGTTGAACTACAAGAAAGCCCCCAGCGATTTAACATCCGCAGCACTTAAAGCAGCCAGAAGTACTGCACAAAGAACAGCCAGGCGCTGCGCAAACGACTACTGGCAACACCTATGCAGTCATATTCAGCTGGCCTCAGACACCGGAAACATCAGAGGAATGTATGATGGCATGAAGAGAGCTCTTGGGCCAACCATCAAGAAGCTCGCCCCCCTCAAATCTAAATCAGGGGACGTAATCACTGACCAACACAAACAAATGGACCGCTGGGTTGAGCACTACCTAGAACTGTACTCCAGGGAGAATGCTGTCACTGAGACTGCCCTCAATGCAGCCCAGCCTCTACCAGTCATGGATGAGCTGGACATACAGCCAACCAAATCAGAACTCAGTGATGCCATTGATTCTCCAGCCAGCGGAAAAGCCCCTGGGAAGGACAGCATTACCCCTGAAATAATCAAGAGTGCCAAGCCTGCTATACTCTCAGCACTACATGAACTGCTTTGCCTGTGCTGGGACGAGGGAGCAGTACCACAGGACATGCGCGATGCCAATATCATCACCCTCTATAAAAACAAAGGTGACCGTGGTGACTGCAACAACTACTGTGGAATCTCCCTGCTCAGCATAGTGGGGAAAGTCTTTGCTCGAGTCGCTCTGAACAGGCTCCAGAAGCTGGCCGAGCGCGTCTACCCTGAGGCACAGTGTGGCTTTCATGCAGAGAGATCGACCGTTGACATGCTGTTCTCCCTTCGTCAGATACAGGAGAAATGCCGTGAACAACAGATGCCCCTCTACATTGCATTCATTGATCTCACCAAAGCCTTTGACCTCGTCAGCAGACGTGGTCTCTTCAGACAACTAGAAAAGATTGGATGCCCACCAAAGCTACTAAGTATCATCACCTCATTCCATGACAATATGAAAGGCACAATTCAGCATGGTGGCTCCTCCTCAGAGCCCTTTCCTATCCTATCCTATTCACGAGTGGCGTGAAACAGGGCTGTGTTCTCGCACCCACACTTTTTGGGATTTTCTTCTCCCTGCTGCTTTCACATGCGTTCAAGTCCTCTGAAGAAGGAATTTTCCTCCACACAAGATCAGGTGGCAGGTTGTTCAACCTTGCCCGTCTAAGAGCGAAGACCAAAGTACGGAAAGTCCTCATCAGGGAACTCCTCTTTGCTGACGATGCTGCTTTAACATCTCACACTGAAGAGTGCCTGCAGAGTCTCATCGACTGGTTTGCGGCTGCCTGCAATGAATTTGGCCTAACCATCAGCCTCAAGAAAACAAACATCATGGGGCAGGATGTCAGAAATGCTCCATCCATCAATATTGGCGAGCACGCTCTGGAAGTGGTTCAACAGTTTACCTACCTAGGCTCAACTATCACCAGTAACCTGTCTCTAGATGCAGAAATCAACAAGCGCATGGGAAAGGCTTCCACTGCTGTGTCCAGACTGGCCAAGAAAGTGTGGGAAAATGGTGCACTGACACGGAACACAAAAGTCCGAGTGTATCAGGCCTGTGTCCTCCGTACCTTGCTCTATGGCAGCGAGGCCTGGACAACGTATGTCAGCCAAGAGCGACGTCTCAATTCATTCCATCTTCGCTGCCTCTGGAGAATCCTTGGCATCAGGTGGCAGGACCGCATCTCCAACACAGAAGTCCTTGAGGCGGCCAACATCCCCAGCTTGTACACACTATTAAGCCAGCGGCGCTTGAGATGGCTTGGCCATGTGAGCTGCATGGAAGATGGCAGGATCCCCAAAGACACATTGTACAGCGAGCTCGCCACTGGTATCAGACCCACCGGCCGTCCATGTCTCCGCTATAAAGACGTCTGCAAATGCGACATGAAATCCTGTGACATTGATCACAAGTCGTGGGAATCATTTGCCAGCGTTCGCCAGAGCTGGCGGGCAGCCATAAAGACGGGGCTAAAATGTGGCGAGTCGAAGAGACTTAGTAGTTGGCAGGAAAAAAGACAGAAGCGCAAGGGGAGAGCCAACTGTGCAACAGCCCCGACAAACAAATTTCTCTGTGGAAGAGTCTGTCACTCTAGAATTGGCCTTTATAGCCACTCCAGGCGCTGCTTCACAAAGAACGGACCACCTCCAGGCGCGTATCCATTGTCTCTCGAGATAAGGAGGCCCAAAAGAAAAAGAAAGACTTGGACACAATACTCCAGTTGAGGCCAAACTAATATTTTTATAAAGATCCTTCATAACTTCCTTGTCTTTCGACTCAATGCTTCTATTTATAAAGCCCAGGATCCCGTGTGCCTTATTACCCACTTTCAATGATTTGTGTACACATAGCCCCCTGGTCCCTCTGTTCCTGAAGCCCCTTTAGAATTGTACCCTTTATTTTGTATTGCCTCTCCTCGTGCTCCTGACCAAAATGTATCACTTTGCATCAAATTTCATGTATTTAATATTTAATCCTCATCTCACATTTCATCACTAATCCTTTCCCCGATATCTTTTGTTTCCAGTCCTTGATTTCTCTTCGATTTCCATCAATAAATGTTCCCACTTTGAAGAGTGAGCTGATCAGTAACATGAAGAAAAGTGGGGCTGAATATTGGGAACCGATCTCCCTGCAACCAGATGAAGTGAGGTCGGTATTCCTGAACAGAACCGTAATTGACACAGTGCTGCCGGGCAGGAGAATCGTTCACAGAGGAGGCGTATTCAAACCACTGGAGAGCAACCTGGATATTTTACTGAAGCGGGATATCAGCTGGATAGCAGATAGAAAGGAGAACACACGTGCTGTGAGTTTGGGCACAGCTCCCTACAGAGATCCAATGGGAAACTATGTTTTCAACATAGACATATTTGGGAAAGATTTATCAGCTGTGAAAAGTGTCTTCCTCTCTCAGCTGCAAAACCTGCCTCCTTTACAAGGCAATGTAATCTGCCTACTGTCTGTAAATGCATCGCTGTCCCCCCAGATGTGGGAATTCTGTACCAAGCAACTGGGGCTTCAGAAAGGGAAACAATATTGGAAAGATGAGTTTATAGCAGAGGGGGATCTGTCCCAAATTATGGCAAGATTATAATCAGATCAAACATAGACCCTGACTGACTTTCCCTCTTTCCCCAATATTTTGGAATCTAGACAATGGTGGCATTGACAGATTTGACCCCATAATCTCAAAGCTCGGAGACTCCTTATCTCCCAGAGTCGTTCTGTCCTCTGACAATCATCAGGTTTTAAAACCCACTTTGGTTACTCTAATTACCACTGCCAGATTGAAACTCTCTTCCCCTTTTTATTATTTCTCAATGTTGTGGGAATTGTGTTTCATCCTCAATTCTCATCTAAAATAAAGTGAGGTGAGATTGTAAGTCCATGAGAGCAGAAACTACAGCTCCAAAAGTTGACAAGGGGGCTTTGGGACACGGAGTGAGGTCACTGCCACTTTCCACATCCCACTTTATCATCTCTAACTTTGGAGTCCCAAATCCGCACGGTTCAAGTTTTTTCATTCTTTCATGGGATGTGGGCATCACTGACAAGGCCAGCATTTATTGCCCATGAACTGAGTGTCTTGCTAGGCCATTTCAGAGGGCAGTTTAAGAGTTGACCGCATTGCTGTGTGTCTGGAGTCACATGTAGGCCAGACCGGGTAAGGATGGCGGATTTCCTTCCCCAATGACATTAACCACCTCCTCCACCGTCTCCCCTATGAGTGGTGACATTATGTACGGAGGAGAAGCAGTCAGATGTCTCTTCAGCTCCTGAGACACTGAGGAGCACACGTTCAGTTTGATTAACATATTAAGTTGTGAAAACCGGTCTTTCATTGCTGCCACGGTGAAATTCTGGTTGCTGTGAATTGCGTGAGAGTCTCTAATTTTGGGACGTGAGATTGTCAGAGAAATAATTGGCATTTTGGAATTGTGTATATGGAGTTTGAGATTATGTACACAATTTGCATCCTTGTAACCTTTGTGTTATTAATACTGTATCCAGATATCCCTACAGCTGTAAGGTGCATCTTATTCTCATCAATCTCTAATTGTGGAGTGTGGTTATTTACAATTCAGTCAATACAAAGTGATCACAGACCAACATACTTTAAAATTGCACCCTAAGAACCCGAGTCTGCAGCCACCCAACATCAACCCTCATCGTGTTGCTATTTGGAGGAAGGAGATGCAGAAAAGTGTAAGGTTTTAGCAACTCGTTGTGGACAAGAAGCATCACACGGTTGAAATTGTGAACGTTCACAGTGTTGGATCAGATTGGACATGGGAGCTGTTGGGAGTCACTGCGCAGATGGAGCCCGACAGCTACTGGGGCGACAGACACAATGATCCACCCAGTTCTTATACTGTTGGTAATTTTGATTCACTATGGGTGGCATGTTTGTAAATAAGGACTACACTGGGCAAACCTGTTCAACAGGCAGAATTGACTGCACAAATATTCACCAAATAAGAACAGAGAGAAGACGCTGGTGGACATAGGAATGGCAGTTCCTTGATTTAGTATAAGATTATGATGGATTCTAGATTGCGATGTTACTTGAGTTCACATATTGAATAGGAGCTCATTAAAGATTTATGTCCACATTTTGGAATCATAGTGTGATGTATCACTAAAGACCTTATTCTTCATTTAAACTAATGCCTGTGTACGCATGTCTAAAGTAACAAAGCAAATTAGACAAAGACAGCAGGTGCAGAAAAGCCCCAACTTCCTGTCTGCATTCCACCCCACCCGACACTCTGCCCAGCCTGGGACTGAGGATGGTGCTGTTACTCATCCCTGGAGCAATGCCACAGGAGATTCCCCCAACCCCTGCTTGGTAGCAGACACCAAAAATCAGGAGTTGGAGCCAGAAGCTGAAATCTTTCTCAATGCAGGTACATAGGCCACATGATGTCGACACTTCAACCCTGTGCTGTACTTGTCCTGGAGTGTTTGATGGGGACAGTGTAGATGGAGCTTTACTCTGCTATCTAACCCAGTGTTGTACCTGTCCAGGGAGTATTCGATATTGGGGGCAGGGGAAAAAAAAAAAAAAGTGTAGAGAGAACTTTACATCTAAGTGCAAAAAGAAAATAAGTCACTCGATGGTTTCAATCGCATTCAGCCACATCTGCCAATTACTTCCCCTCTAGTCCACACCTAACTTGTGAAAATTTCCCCCCCTCCACCAGCTGCACTTTCCCTTAGCCCTGAACTTGTACCTGTATCTTGCCTGATTTTACTATCTATCCAGTCCCAGCCAGAGTAGCTGCAGTAGCTTCTCTTCCTAGTCCAGAACCATTACCTCTAGTTTGCCCCAAGAATCTATACTTGGGGCCTTTTATTTCTTACCTGCATGCTTCCCTTGGTGACATCATCTGAAAACAGTCAGTTTCACATACACTGACATCAGCCAGTTCTACCTCACTACCACTCAGCCCCTCCACTATCTCTAAATTATTAGACGGCTTAGCTGACACACAGGGCTGCACGAGTAGACATTTCCTCCCATTTAATACAAGTAGTAACACCATCATCAGTCCTGGCCTAGACAACAACTCCATCTTACTCGCTGGCAACAGTGGCTGAACTTGACTTACAATACAATCTACTAGAAAACAATTATTACTTCCTTGTACAAAGTGTTCAGACCAGTCAGTCAGTAAGACAACTTCCATCAAGTTCACCCAACTTTAACTCCATTAGTTTTTGGACAATGGTCTCCCAACTGGGAAGTTTAACCTGAAGCCTTTTGGGACTCAGTGGCCACTCAGCACGATGGAGTAACTTGGGAACCAGAGTTGGCGGTTTGGGCCCCTGATTTGCATATTCAGTTAGACAATGGAATCAAAAATATGATTTGCAAGGCCAATTGACAGTTTAGTCCCATCTACCTAACCCAAATTGGCCTGGAGATCAGCAATTTGAACTGAAATTTGCTATTTCCACAATGGTCAACAGGCTGTGAAGTGAAAATTTAATCAAATCAATTTAACAAAATGCAGCTAAATAAATTAATGTATAATGTCTGATACACCCATTGGTTGTGCTCCCTCTCTGGGAGGAGCATAGCCAATTAGAAGGAAGCAGCCAGAGTAAACCCCAACTGGCCAAATTGAGGAGCAGTTCCACAGGAGGAATAGACCTGTTCACATCTCTCCTCTGCAGGAGACACAATAAAGGAGCCTGGGATTGAAATGCAGGAAGCAATTCAGCAGCAACTTCTTCAAATAAATAGAGAAGCTTCACTGTATTTCTTGTTCAACCTACTCAAGTGAAACTCCCTCTGCCAGGAGTGATTCCAGAGGTCAAGTTCTGTGCTTAGGTTAATCCCAGTCATTAGATATATGGACCCATTTAACTAACAGGCTCCAGTGGTCAATGAATTACCACACAAGAGACAAGTAATCACTTTTATTGATCATTTGATAACTAGTTGATCAGAGTTTGCTTGTGTTTCCTGTACAGGAACAAGGCAATCAATGAAGCAGAGATCAGACAGACAGCTGTCACAGTCAGGGCCACAATCAGGACCACCTCAGACTCCACACCTACAAAGCAATGAGAAACCAATGGTTAGTGAAGGAAACACTGAAGGGAAAATGGAAACTAGCAGTCAGCCAACTCACCACCTGGAGACCTCTCCTGCAGCCTTCGCTCAATCTCATTCAAGGACTCAGTTGCCAGGTCAGTTACCTCAGTATCCAGAATGACCAGGGGTCCAAGTGAGGCCTCACCCTCCCACTTCAATCCAGCTTCACTCTCTGCAATATCAAACATGCCAGTTAGAGGGGATAAAGGGAGATCTCCCACATCTAGAGGATCAATGTCCTACCAGCTTCAGGTACAAGATCCCTCCTTCCTCTGGAAGGAAATCGGAACTCCCTTGTCACACCACAGTTACCCACATGGCAACAGGCACAAATGTCATTGTTGGATTCATCCAATGGGGTCCAGCTAAACAAGAGAAACAGTTGATCAACCAGGTTGTCCATCACATGTCTATACAACACACCAAGAGAAAGGGAACTTACACATTCTGCATCTTCTGGAAAGTACAAGCTTTGTTCATGGAATCTCTCCGATCCACTGGAGCAACTTTCAGGTGACAGGTGATGAAAATCTACACAACACATTTCAACAAATTATTTAGTGACTTCCAAACCCCCCTCCCCCCAACATGGAAACCCCAATGATCAGATTACACTTACCAAGGAACGGTCATCTCCAAAGAAGCGGAAAGCATCCAGGTCAAACCGGAGCTTGTCCAGCTCACGCTCGTCTCTTGGCAACATGAAAGTTGAAAAGGAGTCCTCAGCTTTGCTGTCCAGGAGGCAACTGGAGAAAGATTCAAAAAGGGACATGAAGTGAATAAAGTGAAGCCATTGAGATGGGAGCAGCTGGAGAAAGTAGAGACCTCCTTACCCATTGTAGTCAATGATGCTGTATCTCGGGGTGGAATCCTTGTCCGGGCTCAATGTAGCTACACAGCGGTCAATGTAGAGCTTCAGGGGCATGTGGTTGGTCATTGAAACAGAGGCCTCAATGTGAATGAGGTCACCCAGGTAGTAGACAGTCGAGGTGCGCTCTGTAAGCCAGTCATCTGAAGTACAAGAGGACAAGGGTTGGAGACAGTGGGTACAACTCCCAGTGGGTGAGTACAGGAAATCACTCCCCATCCACCCATCACATACCATTCATTAGGCGCAGTGAGAATGACAGATGCCCTTCTCCAGACTTGGTGGAGCTGAATGGGATCCAGGTGGGCTTGATGGGGTTACTGCTCACATTGCCCTTCCTGGAAAGGAGGGAGAGTCATTTTAGGACAAATTGAGAAAACCCATCTCCAGATCATATCTACAATCAGGTAAATATTCTCACCTAAAATAATGACACTCAATGGGAATGACAGCTCCATTTGTTCTCACAATGACAGATCCATGATACTGGGGGGTGTGGTTCAGGTGGGTGGTGTAGACCAAGAAATCTCCAGCCATCTGAAAGAAATCAGGTAAAAGGAATGACAATCTGGTCTGAAATGGAGATTATGCTCAGTTCAAAATAAAATTTGGAGAGATTGCATTTCCACAGGGAATGAAAAGCTAGATGCTGGGATACCATTTCCCCCAGCTGGAGTATCCAGACCTAGGGCCACTTTTAGGCAAAGGGTCAGGCATTTAGGTCAGAGCAAAGAAATGTCTAGAGAATTATAAAGCATTTGGATTATTCCAACTAAGTCAGATCTACTTAATGATATTCAAGACAGGCAAGATTTGGGGCACGAGAGGAATCGAGGCACACAAGGGTAGTAAACAGAGTAAACGTAGAAGTTAATCCCCAAAATCCCTGAATGGTCAAGCAGACTCCAGTGGTTGAACTAGACTTTTGTTCATGGGCTAGTGTCAAGTCTCAGTAGATAGTGTGAAGAGATTGCAACAAGCAAAAAAGTTGATATTTTAACAATGAAAGGAGCCATAAATGGACTGTAATTTGCACCCATGTGTTCTGTTCACAGGGAAAGGAAATGTGGGGTCCCCCTTAGTATACTACAGCTCAATTCTTAGTGCTAACTTATAATAGCAAATAGATTAGATAAAATTGAAGCTTCAAGCTTAACATTCAATCTGTGACCCAAATGAAGGGCAATAAAGGTGAAAATTCACAAATCAAGATGGAGGAATACCAATAAACGTTCAAGGCCAATGGGGTAGATAATCAAAGTTGGGGAGAATAGGAGCTACAAGATTAAGCAAGGCCCACTGGATAATTGAATGCTGCTTGTGGTTTTATAAAGTAGGAAACAAGCATCAATGGGATTCACCAAGTGTCAGAATGAACAGTGGGGAACAATCACCAAGGTTAGAACAAGAGTCAACGTTACCTGCAATCTGCTGCCACACTCATGGAGCCCATAGTCAAAGAGGACAGTGTGGTTCTGAGAGTAGATCCTGGTTGGCCGACAACCTGCTGTCCCCAGGGTCAGGTCAGCAGCTTTAATCAGGTGCCTGGTTCCAAATAAATCCATCTGGACCCTGACCAGCAGGTTCTGCTCTCCACACTGCACCATCACAGTCTGCAGTGGAGACACACTTCGGCCCTCAGACACACGGAAATGGGAACCAAAGGGAGACCCAGTTGGAGGGACTCTCTGAGGCACAGGGGTGGCTTTTACTCTTCTCCATGGAAACCTCTGGTGTCGAAACTGTTGCCAAGTATCAGAACAACAGACAACTCCAACTAACACCAGCACTGGGAACAAACCCCTCATTACAAAATCCCCCATGATACCAAACAACTCAACCATCCCTTCACCCACCAACCAGCTCCTTTTATACACACAACCTGCAGTCACCTGACACCAATGATCCCAGAAGCAGCAACATTGAACCAATTAACCAGCCCCAATCTCCACAATTTACACCCAATGACAGAACTCATGGATTTATTGGCAGGAGGGCCTATTTTATTTGGACCAATAGGAGTGACTCTGAATTGGCCCAGTGTCACCTGACAGATGTCAGCTCCAAACTTGCTCATGTTGAAGGGAACCATTAATACAATACTATAATATGCTTTGTTCATTGATCTATGAGGATGACAGGGGTTATCCCCAGTTTTATCAACAGAGGAATGAAATTACACCTGCCCCCCTCTTTAAAGGACACAGCTAACATTTTCCAGTCCTTACTGGATCCAGGTGTGGTGCCAGAGGACGGGAGAATTTCTAACGTTGTACCTCTGTTTAAAAAGGGAGTGAGGGACAGACTGAATAATTACAGGCCAGTCAGTCTAACCTCAGTAGTGGGCAAACTATTGGAATCTATTCTGAGAGACAAGATAAACTGTCACTTAGAAAGGCACAGATTAATCAAAGATAATCAGTATAGATTTGTTAAGGGAAGATCTTGTTTGATCAACTGGATCAAATTTTTTGAAGAAGAAGTGGAGTTGATGTGGTCTACATGGATTTTAGCAAGGTTTTTGACAAGGTCCCACATGGCAGACTGGTTAAAAAAATAAAATGCCATGGGATCCAGGGAAATGCAGCAAGGTGGATACAAAATTGTCTCAGTGGCAGGAAACAAAGGGTAATTGTTGACGGCTATTTTCACGACAGGAGGGTTGCTTCCAGTGGCATTCCGCAGGGCTCAGTACTGGGTCCCCTGCATTTTGTGATATATGTTAACAATTTGGACGTAAATGTAGGGGGCATGATCAAGAAGTTTGCAGACGACACAGAGATTGGCCGTGTGTTAGATAGCGAGGAGGATAGCTTAGGCTGCAGGAAGATATTGATGGTCTGGTCAGATGGGCAGAAAAGCGGCAAATGGAATTCAACTTGGAGAAGTGTGAGGTGATGCATTTGAGGAGGTCAAACAAGTCGAAGGAACACACGAATAGTGGGAAAATACTGAGGAGTGTAGAGGAAATGTGGGACCTTGGAGTGAATGTCCACAGATCCCTGAATGTAGCAGCACAGGTCGATAAGGTGATGAAAAAGGCATATGGAATTCTTTCCTTTATTAGCTAATGTCTAGAATATAAGAGCAGGGAGGTTATGCTGGAACTGTATAACTCATTGGTTAGGGCACAACTTGAGTACTGTGTGCAGTTCTGGTCACCTCATTACAGAAAGGATGTAATTGCACTAGAGAAGGTACAGAGGAGATTTACAAGGATGTTGCCAGGACTGGAAAAATGCAGCTATGAGGAAAGATTGGATAGGCTGGGGTTGTTCTCCTTGAAACAGAGAAGGCTGAGGGGAGATCTGATTGAAATGTACAAAATTGTGAGAGGCCTGGATAGAGTGGAGGTGAAGGGTCTATTCACCTTAGCAGAGAGGTCAGTGACGGAGCATAGATATAAAGTGATTGGTAGAAAAATTAGAGGGGAGATGAGGAAAAACTTTTTCACCCAGAGGGTGCTGGGTGTCTGGAACTCACTGCCTGAAAGGGTAGTAGAGGCAGAAACCCTCAACTCATTCAAAAGGAATCTCAAGTGCCGTAATCTGCAGGGCTACGGACCAAATGCTGGAAGGTGGGATTAGAATGGGTGGATCGTTTTCTGGCCAGCACAGACACGATGGGCCAAGTGGCCTCTTTCTGTGCCTTAAACTTTCTAATGTGACGTCCAGCACAGCTTGAGTGGAATCGGAGAGCTCCTTTTTGGGTCCATTTCCCTATTCTCTGCTGACACTGTTACACCAGTTCAGCCCTGCCACCCTGGAAAACCATTACACAGAACAGCAACGGTTTATTCATCAATGCACCTGCACTCACATCAAGTCGGAAACTTTTA
The DNA here is from genome assembly GCF_036365525.1 of Heterodontus francisci. Lineage (NCBI taxonomy): Eukaryota > Metazoa > Chordata > Chondrichthyes > Heterodontiformes > Heterodontidae > Heterodontus > Heterodontus francisci. The sequence continues at coordinate 10,917,192 of NC_090418.1, read as the reverse complement.
TTTCCCCCCCCCCCCCCTTCCCCCTCCCCTCAGGATATACTTGGAAGAAACATTCTGGGTTGTGCCCAACACTTGTCTTGTGAAGATTTATGTTCTTCAGATCTGAATAGAGTCAATTTGTGATGATGATCTTCAGTGTGAATACAATTAGTTGGTTTTGTCTGACCATCTCGATCACTCTTTTGGTTACAGAGGCTTTGCCAATAATATCAGGAGTGACATTAGGAGGGTGATAAGTTTTATTTAATTTAAACATTTATATCGAATTTCATTCCACTGCACTGTTGTAACGTACACTAGGACCTCTCGTGAATATTGGGGCCTAGGAATTGTCTGTAACTTGGAGTTGATGACATTATAATGGACGGTTGCTTTAGGGCAATGCAGTAACTAGGGAGACAGCCCATAATGGAGCAATTAATACCCAGAGCAGTGGGAGAAGCAACAAGAGTCTATTAAATGACAACCCTCAGACTGGGCTGACTCAGAGAAACAGTTCAAACTTACTTCAACATAGCAAATTAACCTCGCAGCTCAGACCATCGTACAGCTGGAGTCAGGGACAGATGTGATAGGGAGAATTTGTTCAGTGCTTTGAAAATGCTCTGCTGTCGAAAATCACTGTCGTATTTAAAGGACTGCTCGGGTATAAAATTGAAACCCGACCTGATCTGACCACACCCAACCCGAACCCGACCCGGGCCTGAGTCCTTTAATTCTTTTTCGTGCCTGACCCGACCCGACCCGACTATCAAAACAAAGAATAAGAACAAAGAACAGTACAGCACAGGAACAGGCCATTCGGCCCTCCAAGCCTGCGCCGATCTTGATGCCTGCCTAAACTAAAACCTTCTGCACTTCCGGGGCCCATATCCCTCTATTCCCATCCTATTCATGTATTTGTCAAGATGCCTCTTAAACGTTGCTATCGTATCTGCTTCCACCACCTCCCCTGGCAGCAAGTTCCAGGCACTCACCACCCTCTGTGTAAAAAACTTGCCTCGCACATCCCCTCTAAACTTTGCCCCTCGCACCTTAAACCTATGTCCCCTAGTAACTGACTCTTCCACCCTGGGAATAAGCTTCTGACTATCCACTCTGTCCATGCCGCTCATAACTTTGTAAACCTCTATCATGTCGCCCTCCATCTCCGTCGTTCCAGTGAAAACAATCTGAGTTTTTCCAACCTCTCCTCATAGCTAATGCCCTCCAGACCAGGCAACATCCTGGTAAACCTCCTCTGTACCCTCTCCAATGCCTCCACGTCCTTCTGGTAGTGTGGTGAGCAGAATTGCACGCAATATTCTAAGTGTTGGCTAACTAAGGTTCTGTACAGCTGCAACATGACTTGCCAATTTTTATACTCTATGCCCCGACCGATGAAGGCAAGCATGCCGTATGCCTTCTTGACTACCTCATCCACCTGCATTGCCACCTTCAGTGACCTGTGGACCTGTACGCCCAGATCTCTCTGCCTGTCAATACTCCTAAGGGTTCTGCCATTTACTGTATACCTCCCACCTGCATTAGACCTTCCAAAATGCATTACCTCACATTTGTCCGGATTAACCTCCATCTGCCATTTCTCCGCCCAAGTCTCCAACCAATCTGTATCCTGCTGTATCATCTGACAATCCTCATCATTATCCACAACTCCACCAACCTTTGTGTCGTCCGCAAACTTACTAATCAGACCAGCTACATTTTCCTCCAAATCATTTATATATACTACAAACAGCAAAGGTCCCAGCACTGATCCCTGCGGAACACCACTAGTCACATCCCTCCATTCAGAAAAACACCCATCCACTGATACTCTCTGTCTTCTATGACCGAGCCAGTTCAGCTCACCTCTGATCCCGTGTGACTTCACCTTTTGTACCAGTCTACCATGCGGGACCTTGTCAAAGGCTTTACTAAAGTCCATATAGATAACATCCGCTGCCCTTCCTTCATCAATCATCTTCGTCACTTCCTCAAAAAACTCAATCAAATTAGTAAGACACGACCTCCCCTTCACAAAACCATGCTGTCTCTCGCTAATAAGTTTGTTTGTTTCCAAATGGGAGTAAATCCTGTCCCGAAAAATCTTCTCTAATAGTTTCCCTACCACTGACGTAAGGCTCACCAGCATATAATTTCCTGGATTATCCTTGCCACCCTTCTTAAACAAAGGAACAACATTGGATATTCTCCAGTCCTCTGGGAGCTCACCTGTAACCAATGAGGATGCAAAGAGTTCTGTCAAGGAATAAAGTTAATGATATCAAACAGGTTATTGTGCTCTACCTTGTCCAGATGTTGTGATCCGGTTAATCCGTTCCGGCAGCAGGCTATCCTGCAAATGGAGTTGTGGGGAATCTTATCCTGATCCTGTGACCAGGAATCAACGCCTCAACCCCAACTTTCACACACGAGCACTTTGTGGCCGAGTTCCTTGGGTAGTGATCATGGGGTACAGACGGAGTGATTTTCTTACCCCCTCCCTTTTGTAGTCAATGCAGTTTTCGGAGGGTTGTAGGGATGTAGAGATTTGGAGTTGGGTGGGTGGGTGTGCAAGGCTATGAAGATTTAAACATGAGCAACACAGAGGCCAATTATTTTCTTACTGTTACTCCTAAGCTCAGTGAATTCAATACAGAGAGATTGGACTGGAAGCTAAATTTCAGTGAAAGGAAAGATTGATTGATTGGGAAAATGGCAGATCAGAGAGCAGGCTTTCCCAGTGCTGTTTGATTGTTAATGTACAGTCTTGTAGATTCCCAGTGCTGTCTGATCATTAGTCTACAGCACTGCAGATCTGCAGTACTGTTTGATTGAAGACTTCTGGTTGATCAGCTTGCACGTAATGGCCAGTACCTCGACTAGCCTACAAAGCAAAAAATAAAACAGATATGTTAATGTTGACAAAGTATGTTGAACAATCTCTAGCATTGACATTTAATACAATTTTGCATAAAGGTTAATATCACTTAAAAAAAAAAAATTCTGACCCTAGATTATTTGATGCCATGGGTGAATCTCAACCCTCCAAAGCTTTCAGTGTCCACCTGTCCTTTGAGATCTTTGTAAGTTTTTGTAGCACTGCCAGATAAACAATCAGCAAGTGCTGCTTGTTAATTGCTTTTACACACTGGACTGTCTTGTTCCCTTGTAAGATTACAGTTCAGTCTTAGAAGAGATAAAGCTTCCCAGAAGTATTTGAAGTATTAAAATGCAAAACAAATAATCTAACAGCGATCAAGTACAGTTATGTATTTTTTAAATATCTTTCTCCCGACTTCTTGAGGATATAAAGTTAAAGATCCCACCTGTAGGAGCTGAACTAACTTTCAAATACACACGGTATTTCTCTTTTCTGTCAGAAATATCAGCCTGTCTCTTCTGGGACTTTCAAACAACGTCTTGACTCCTTCATGATTTATTAGCAATCTTTATGAGATTCTCCATTTTCTCTCTACAAAGAAAGACTTGCTCTTCTCCAGCACCTTTCACAACCTCAGAACGTCCCAAACCACTTTCCACCCAGTGAAGGTCTTTGTGAATTGTACTCACTGTTGTAAAGTCGGAAACGCAGCAGCCATTGCCCACAGCAATCTCCCACAAACAGCACCGTGATAATAACCAGATAAAACCGAAAGAAATCGCGTCAAACCGTAGATTAAAAAGAAAACAAATAGCCGACTCTCAACGAAGCACCCAATAGGCAGTTAGGTGAACATTTAATTTAGTAGTCTCAGTTACAGACATAGCAAGTAAGTAGTCTCAGTTACAGACATGGCAAAAAATAAGAAAAGAACAAAAGGTGTTATAAATTGTCATGTATAAAAAGAATAGAGTGAACAGTGGAAGGCAAGTGCAGTCCTCCGCTGGTCGATTGTCCTTCCAGCTATGCTGAAGTTCCTCTCACAGCTGCCACTGCTCGCTGGAATGCAAAGTATACTTCTAGCCAGCCTGGCCAATTTAGAGTATGCAACACTGTGTTCCTTTCACCAACCCAACATATTACACTCGCTTGCCATCGCCAACACAGCGGGCCTCTGTGCTGTGTACTGCTGCACTTCATCATTTGTGTCCACTTCTTCATGAACATTCTCCCATTCGGCAAATTCAGTCCGTGCTTTCTCGGCAGCTGTAGGTTTATTGTCAATTACTTTTGTTTCCTTCACAGGGTCTTCTCTTTTAAAGTTGTTGATAAGTCTGTACACTTCAGAATGAACTTCGTCCCTATCATGGCTGGACAACATTAGCAGCTGATTAAATTTAGGGCTGAGAAATGTTGCTATCTTGTGCACATCATTTACTTAAACTTTCGTCAGAAGCCACTCTCTGTGCCGTTGCCTGACAACTGCTTGCATTGAAATATCTGAAGAAAGTGGCATACAGAGTCAGTTAAGTTTCTCAAACCAGGGAATGACCAGGTCCAATGTAGGATACGGGTCTCCCTCGAGTTCCCTCTGAGCTTCATAAAATAGTCAGAGGAAATCAACCAAAAACTGCAAGACACCGGGGGCGATGTTTTCCAGCCTGGAGTTTTCCCCACGCTGTTCCAGTTTCTTGTGCAGCTCATGATAAATATCCTGAATTGAATTCAGTGTCAGTTACACAGTACTGTACCTCCTTTCTCCCATTGGATTTAAAGTTTTAGACAACTGTGTAGCAAGACCAGACTGTTTAACGTTTGTCACCAAGGCTTTGGTATGATCTATAGTTTCTGCGACATCCGGAGCTTCGGAAGCTAATTCCTTTGGATCATGTGAATGTGGAAGGAGCGGGTCATATATGTGGTCGTGACAATCCAGATGTTGATGTGGTCTAAGAGCAAGCACTATGTTAGCGCATTGATCTATCACCCAGATTAATTTATTTAAATTTTCTGGGTTGAGTCCAAAAGTATTCACGAGCAGCTTTAAAATCTCACGCCTGATGTTTTGGCCAGTTTTGGCGTCTTTCAATGAAAACATTACTGTTGTTAAACATTAAGTTTAAAATCTACTGTGACACAATGACAAGTTATCGACAGATAATGGATTTTAAGGTAGTCATCCGTCCACAGGTCAGTTGTCATTCCCACATTCACATCCTTTAGTAATCTGAGAAATTAATTGTTTTCTATTTTCTTCAGCCACATCACGACACCTTCTTGAAACTGTACTTGGATTTGGTAACACACTTGATGCTGATACTCGACCGTATGTAACACTCACGTTGATAAGCTCTTGTGCTAGCTGAACAAACCCTTCACCAGAGACATGTGTCGGGTTCGGGTCGAGTGTTGGAAAGGTCGAATGTCCTTGCAACAGAGACTCACGCATGTGTCTGTCATTTCTGATTTCTTGTGAGCGGCTATGTTTATTTCACTCTTTTGTGCAAACGAGGTTAGGTACGACTGAGTTGGCCCTGCTGCGGGTCGAGTGCAACCTTTTTCAATGTGCTGCTGCAAAGGTGACATATTTTAGTAGCCGTTTGCAAGATTTGCATTGTACAAATCCACTTGAATTTTTACTATTGCGGAAAACAACAGCATTGAAAAGTTTCCAAACAGAAGATTTATCTTTTCCAGCTACAGGACTTTCCACTGCTAAACATTTCCAGGAGACAGCATTCATTTTACATCTGCAGAGCACTGTAGTGTAGAATCAGCTGTGGCTGTATGGAATCTACAGCATGAGCGCGATGACATCATAGAGACGCTCACTACAGCGTGCGGAGTCTGGACTACACGTTTCCTGCCTTGACCGTAATGTTATATTGAAGATTACTTCCCGGAGGCAGCAGTGTCAAGCCCAACCCGACCCCGAATGTTGGACTCGGAACAGAGACCCAACCCGAACCCGACACATGTTGTCGGGTCTAGTCGGATTCGGGTCGGGTAGCCAGGCTTTACTGCAGAGCTTAGATCTGATCCATTGGTTATGGGATTGCTTAGCTCTGTCTATCGCATGTTGCTTATGCAGTTTGGCACACAGATAGTCCTCTGTTGTAGCTTCACCAGGTTGACACCTCATTTTGAGGTATGCCTGGTGCTGCTCCTGGCATGCCCTCCTGCACTCTTCATTGAACCAGGGTTGGTCTCCCGGCTTGATGGTAATGGTAGAGTGGGGGATATGCCGGGCCATGAGGCTACAGATTGTGGTTGAGTACAATTCTGCTGCTGCTGATGGCCCACAGCGCCTCATGGATGCCCAGTTTTGCATTGCTAGATCTATTCGAAATCTTTCCCATTCAGCGCGGTGATAGTGCCACACAACACGATGGAGGGTATCCTCGACGTGAAGGCGGGACTTCGTCTCCACAAGGACTGTGCGGTGGTCACTCCTACCCATACTGTCATTAACAGATGCATCTGCAGCAGGCAGATTGGTGAGGACGAGGTCAAGTATGTTTTTCCCTCTCCAACTGCTGCAGATGCAGTCTGGTAGCTATGTCCTTTAGGATTCGGCCAGCTCGGTCAGTAGTAGTGCTACCGAGCCACTCTTGGTGATGGACTGTGAAGTCTGCCACCCAGAGTACATTCTGCACCCTCGCCACTCTCAGTGCTTCTTCCAAGTGGTGTTCAACATGGAGGAGTACTGACTCATCAGCTGAGGGAGGGCAGTAGGTGGTAATCAGCAGGAGGTTTCCTTGCCCATGTTTGACCTAATGCCATGAGACTTCATGGGGTCCGGAGTTGATGTTGTGGACTCCCAGGGTGACTCCCACCTCTGCTGGGTCTGTCCTGCTGGTGGGACAGGTCTTTTTCATTGACTTCGTAGCGGTTAGGTACAACGGAGTGGCCTGCTAGGCCATTTCAGAGGGCATGTAAGAGTCAACCACATTGCTGTGGGTCTGGAGTCACATGTAGGCCAGACGAGGTAAGGACGGCAGAATTCTTTCCCTAAAGGACATGAGTGAACCAGATGGGTTTTTACAACAATCGACAATGGTTTCATGGCCATCATTAGACTAGCTTTTAATTCCATATATATTAATTCAATTCAAATGTCACCGTCTGCTGTGAGGGATTCGAACCCCTGTCCCTGGAGAAATACACTGGGTCTCTGGGTTACTAATCCAGTGACAATACCACTAAAACATCCCTCCACCCCTAGTATGTGAACATATGAGTGTGACAGCAGTCTGAAGACAGTGTAGTCGGATTGTACAACAGAGTTCTTCCACAATGTGATGTTTTTAAAGTTTACTTAAAAGCCCTGCGAAGTTATGACATAGGCCAACATTGATAGATTGTCAAAAAATGATGAATGCAAACACCAAAGAAAATAACTCTTGCCGCAAGCAACTATGTTTCGTGACTGCTGGTAGCACATTAACTCTCTTTAATTCATCAAGTAACCACTTTTGTTTTGAAAATGCATCGGAACTTAAGGGGATCATTTGATACAAGCTTGGGATCCATAGGTGGCAGTATGGGGCTACAGAGTCAGTGGAAATTGATCTGAAATGGTATTTGACATTTGATGACAAGTTTTATATTATCTATCAAGGCAATGGAAATATCCCATCCTGGATGGAAGAGGCTCACTTATGCTATGTTAAGGCGCAAAAGTTAAATGAATTTGCAAATGTGGATATGGGGTTTGGGAGATTGTGTGTATATAAATTTGTGTCCTTGTAACCTTTGATGTTACTAATTCAGAACCAAATATATACACACCTGGAAGTTGCATCTTATGCTGATTTATTAATCACCCTGCCACACAGACCCACCCCCAACTACTCATCTATGCCACCCACCTCTGTTCCTCAACCCTACCCCCTCTATACTGACCACCCAGCCTCCTGTCCTTTCTCCCCCCCACCCCCCCATGTTAACAGATAATACTGCCTTCTCCAGTACAGTCCCCTCCCTTTCAGATCTGAAATCATCACCCCACCCCCTAAAAAAGCCTGACCTCTTGGTTCTTGTAATCTACCTCCATTACTAACCTCCCTTTTCTCTCCAACATCCTCAACCATGTCACCTCCCCACATGTGCCCATCTTTCCTAGAACTCCATGTTTGAATGTCTCCAAACAGGTTTCTATCCTGACCACTGCACTAAAACAGCTTTTAAATCAAAGTCAACGGAATGTTGCAATTCTAGGAATCTATTCCTTATCCTCCTTTACTCATGCACAGCCTTTGCCATGGATGACCACACCCAACATCTCTCCATTATCCTACTGATTGGACCCAGGCAAGAAGAGTCCATTCCTATCTATTCAGGTATAGCTAGACAATCACCTGCAATGGATTCTCTACCTGCCTCAGCACCATTACTTCTGGTGTATGCCAAGGATTTATCCTCAGCAACACCCCTCCTCCCCACCTTGCCTCGCCAGGATTGTCCAAAAGTCTAGTTCCACATCTATGTGGACAATATCCAGCTCTACCTCACCACCACCCTTCAACTATATAAATTTGACAAATGCTTATGATATCTAATACCAGATGAGCTGAAATTTCCTCCAATTAAAAGTGGGAGAAACCAATTCCATTGCCACCAGTCCCTGCCTCAAATTCCATTCATGAACCAGCAACTCCACCCTGCTCACTGGCAGCTGAGGCTGAACTAGACTTACAATACAATCTACTAAGAAAAATTTATTTCTTCCCGGTACTAGAGTCTTCAGACCAGTTTGAGAAATTCCCTTTCGGATCAAGTTTGTAACTCCACCCAATTTCAACCCCATTTAGTTTTAGGGCAATTGGCTCCCAATGGGAAAGATTGACTGAAATTGGAGCCTTTTGGGACTCAATGACCACAGCACCATGGGAGTAACTTGGGAAATGGAGGAGGCCATTCAGCCCCACTAGGTCAGATAGACCCATGACCTGCAGATTGAAACTGATGTTAATGGTACTGAGATGACAATGGACATGTACTTAATCTCCAAGAGGTTGCAAAGCAGGAGGAAGGAGATTAAGATTTGTCCTACCTTGTGTGATTAAATGTTCCAATTTCACTCCTCAATGGCCTGACTCAAGTTCAGGTTCCCTTATTCTCAATTCCCCTTGGAATCAGCTTCCTGACACCTACTCTACCAACACTAAAGCACCTCAATCAGATCATCCCTCAGTCTTCTACACAAGAACTTGCTTCAAGCTCCACTATTCAGTCTGGTTAATCCCCTCAGAACCAGTTGATCCTTTGATGTTCAAAACTCTACAGAAATCCAGATGAGAGTCTGGAAAACTGAAATGTCACATTCCTCCCATTGAGAGGAGGCATCATATCCTAGATTGCTGTTGACTCAGATCTTAGTTCTTCTAGACAATATTTTTTTCTTGCAAGAGTCCAAATTCCTGTATTGATGACTGTTTTGCCCACTCCTCAAACAATTTATGCACGAGGCAACTTTCTGCTCTCATCTGTAAACTTGTGCAAGAGAGTTGTCTATCCAAGGCAAAGAAATTCAGGCACCAGAATCAGATTCCCAAGGACCAGAACAGGCCACATTCTGCCAACTGGATGATCTACTCTTGATCCCCACTGCTCATTCCCCCCAATAAAGTCAAGACAAATTATTGAAAGCCCTCAAAATCAATGGGAGATCTAGACAGCCTTAGTGACTAAACAGTCAATCTTTTTTGGATACCTCTCACTAGCTCCCAGATCACTTAGTTGGAACTATACTAGTCCCCACAATAGACAGCTTTGTTACTGGATGCTCAGAATTGGTGATTAAAACATTTAAGGGCAAATTATACTGACCAAATTAAAATCATGTTCACTGTGGGCTACACTTGTGCCCAATGGTTGCAGCAAACTTTAAAATTTATCAATAGACAGTTTGCCCCCTCTCCAGGGAGGCTGGGGTGCAAAAAAAAAAAACCATGAAGGAAGCAGCCCAAATAAAAACACTAGCTCCATCCAGCCGAAGAAGAAAGTCCCTACATCTACAAATACACCTCCTGCACACTGGAGATCAAGACTGAATTGCAGGAGCTGCCACTTCAAGGAGTGTTAATTTCACTACAATTAGAGCCATACAGCACAGAAACAGGCCCTTCAGCCCATCATGTCTGAGCCAGCCATCAGGCACCTAACTATTCTAGTCCCATTTTCCATTACTTGGCCCATCACCTTGTAGGCTATGGCATTTCCAGTGCTCATCTAAATAGTTCAATGTTGAGGGTTTCTGCCTCGACCATCCCTTCAGGCAGTGTATTCCAGATTCTAACCACCCTCTGAAAATATAGTACCTCAAATGCCCTCATCTTAAATCTAGGCCCCCTGGTTATTGACCCCTCCACCAAGGGAAAATAAGTTCCCTCCTATCTAACCTATCAATGCCCCTCAATGTTGTAGACCTCAATCATGGTCCCCTTCATCCTTCTCTACTCCAAGAGAAACAACCCTAGCCTCAGTCTCTTCATAGCTGAAATGCTCCAGCCCAGGCAACATCTGGTGAATTAGACCAACTGCCACTAAGATTCAGGAAGCAGAGTTCTGTACTTATATAGAGCTATTCCAGATGGAAGACAGACAAATCAGCTCCAAGATACAAGTAATCACTTTTATTGATCATTTGATAACTAGTTGATCAGAGTTTGCTTGTGTTTCCTGTACAGAAACAAGGCGATCAATGAAGCAGAGATCAGACAGACAGCTGTCACAGTCAGGGCCACAATCAGGACCACCTCAGACTCCACACCTACAAAAGCAATGAGAAACCAATGGTTAGTGAAGGAAACACTGAGGGGGAAAATGGAAACTAGCAGTCAGCCAACTCACCACCTGGAGACCTCTCCTGCAGCCTTCGATCAACCTCATTCAGGGACTCCATTGCCAGGTCAGTCACCTCAGTATCTAGAATGACCAGGGGTCCAAGTGAGGCCTCACCCTCCCACTTCAATCCAGCTTCACTCCCTGCAATATCAAACATGCCAGTTAGTGGGGATAAAGGGAGATCTCCCACATCTAGAGGATCAATGTCCTACCAGCTTCAGGTAAGAGATCCCTCCTGCCTCTGGAAGAAAATCAGAACTCCCTTGTGGCACCACAGTTACCCACATGGCAACAGGCACAAATGTCATTGTTGGATTGCTCCAATGGGGTCCAACTAAACGAGAGAGAAACAGCTGATCAACCAGGTTGTGAATCATCTTTTCTCCTCACTAGAAAATTCTAGTGTGGGAACTTACACATTCTGCATCTTCTGGAAAGTACAAGCTTTGTTCATGGAATCTCTCCGATCCACTGGAGCAACTTTCAGGTGACAGGTGATGAAAATCTGACAGATAAATTCAACACAAGTCATTAATTTAGTGACTCCCTCCCAATGTAGAGACCCCAATGATCAGCTTCCTCTTACCAAGGAAAGGTCATCTCCAAAGAAGCGGAAAGCATCCAGGTCAAACCGGAGCTTGTCCAGCTCACGCTCGTCTCTAGGCAACACGAAGGTTGAAAAGGAGTCCTCAGCTTTGCTGTCCAGGAGGCAACTGGAGAAAGATTCAAAAAAGGGACATGAAGTGAATCAAGTGAAGCCACTGAGATGGGAGCAGCTGGAGAAAGCAGAGAGCTCCTTACCCATTGTAGTCAATGATGCTGTATCTCGGGGTGGAATCCTTGTCTGGGCTCAATGTAGCTACACAGCGGTCAACGTAGAGCTTCAGGGGCATGTGGTTGGTCGTTAAAACAGAGGCCTCAATGTGAATGAGGTCACCCAGGTAGTAGACAGTCGAGGTGCGCTCTGTAAGCCAGTCATCTGAAGTACAAGAGGACAAGGGTTAGAGACAGTGGGTACAACTCCCAGTGGGTGAGTACAGGAAATCACTCCCCATCCACCCATCACATACCATTCATTAGGCGCAGTGAGAATGACAGATGCCCTTCTCCAGACTTGGTGGAGCTGAATGGGATCCAGGTGGGCTTGATGGGATTACTGCTCACATTGCCCTTCCTGGAAGGATAGGAGAGTTATGCTAGGATAACATCAGAACTTGAATTAGATTGAAAACTAAATTCACTCAACTTACCTAAAATAATGACACTCAATGGGAATGACAGCTCCATTCGTTCTCACAATGACAGATCCATGATACTGGGGGGTGTGGTTCAGGTGGGTAGTGTAGACCAGGAAATCTCCAGCCATCTGAAAGACATCAGGGAAAGGAATTGAAGATCATTCTGCTCAGTGAAAGGAAATAAGTCCTACAGGGAATGTCAGGGTAGATGCTGGGGGTTCCATTTTCCCTAGTTGGAGTGTCAAGACTAAGTCAATGTCAGGCAAGGGGTCAAAGAAATTTCTTCAGCAGGTTGAAAACTTCTGGCATCTTTCCAACCCTGTGGAATTTTATGCTCAACTGTTGTATGTATTAAAGACAGGCAGGTTTTGGGGCAAAAGGAATCAAGGGACATGGAGATTGGGTGGAAAAGCATAGTTAATGTCAAAAAATTAGCTCAGATGTTATTGAATGGCCAAGCGTGCTCCAGGGGCCTAGCACCAACTCCCCCCAATCTGCTTACAGTCTTTACAGTTTAAGTAAAGAGATTACAAACAAAAATTAAGAGTGACTCAGATGAAAGAACAGTTTTATTTTAAGTCAAAATCAATTGATACAATGAACAAATCAGTTTCATATAATTTAATCCAAGCATCTGTATTTTGACAGGGAAATTAGGAAATGTAGAGTGTCCCTTTCATGCACTAACTCAAATCTTATTCCATTTCCCATCTTTAACACAGCTATTAGAATTGAATATGCTAACAAAAGTTGAATAAACCAGATGAGGGGCAATAACAAAATCCACAAGACATATACAAAAGAAAAACATTGAGATAGCAAGTAGAAACAACCCCATTCATCTTGAATAAAGTTGGTAGAGAAAAGATACCAGAAAAAGCAAAGGTACACTGCACAGTTGAAATTAAGATTAAGGATTTAAAAAGCAGGAGACAGACATCACCTCTCCATCAATAACATTTCACCAAGTGTTGGAAAGGGTGGGTAGATTGTTCCCCACCAAGCTTAGAACAAGAGTCAACATTACCTGCAATCTGCTGCCACACTCATGGAGCCCATAGTCAAAGAGGACAGTGTGGTTCTGAGAGTAGATCCTGGTCGGCAGACAACCTGCTGTCCCCAGGGTCAGGTCAGCAGCTTTAATCAGGTGCCTGGTTCCAAATAAATCCATCTGGACCCTGACCAGCAGGTTCTGCTCTCCACACTGCACCGTCACAGTCTGCAGTGGAGACACACTTCGACCCTCAGACACACGGAAATGGGAACCAAAGGGAGGCCCAGTTGGAGGGACTCTCTGAGGCACAGGGGTGGCTTTTACTCTTCTCCATGGAAACCTCTGGTCTCGAAACTGTTGCCAAGTATCAGAGCAACAGACAACTCCAACTAACACCAGCACTGGGAACAATCCCCTCATTACAAAATCCCCCATGATACCCAACAACTCAACCATCCCTTCACCCACCAACCAGCTCCTTTTATACACACAACCTGCAGTCACCTGACACCAATGATCCCAGAAGCAGCAACATTGAGCCAATTAACCAGCCCCAATCTCCACAATTTACACCCAATGACAGAACTCATGGATGTATTGGTTGGAGGGCCTATTTTATTTGGACCAATAGGAGTGACTCTGAGTTTCTCCAGTGTCACCTGACAGATGTTAGCTCCACAACTTCTCATTTTAAGGGAACAATTAATAATTCTAACGTGGCTTTGTTAATTGATTCATGAAGGTGACATAACTTAGTTCCCCAGTGTCATCAATAGAGGAACAAATTTCCATCTGGTCCCCTCTTTAAAGGAACGCAAACAAGACAGAAGAAAACTCAAAATGCTAAATTATAATATTATTACTGGTGTCGATTAGCCTCTCGAGGAGAGTCAGTGAGCCAAAGAAACACCAACCCTGAGACAGTCAATCGATGGTTACGTTTGGCCCAGGAGCAGAGTTATGAGATGTTCTGCGAGCTTGCCTGACGCTGCTTTGTACCGAGAGGCCAAAGGTCAGGGGTGTGGGCCTGGTGTCGAGCCACAGGCGAGGAGCATCTCCCTTAAAGAGTAATATAGGGGTTTCCTCAGGTTCCCCACAGGTCACCGAAGCTTCACGCAGTGTAAGGTAATGGTAACAGAGTGCTGATATCACTGAACTAGTAATCCAGAGATCCGGACTAATCCTTATGACATGACTTTGAATCCTACCTTGGGTGTCCTCAGCATTGACACCAAACCCCATGAAGTGTCCATGGCATCAGGCCAAACATGGGCAAGGAAATGTCCTGCTTATTACCACCTACTGCCCTCCCCTCAGCTGATGAATCACTACTCCTCCATGTTGGACACCACTTGGAAAAAGCACTGAATATACTCAGGGCGAGAGACATCACTGTCCATCACCAAGAGTGGCTCAGTAACATCACTACTGAGCAAGCTGGCCGAGTCCTGAAGGACATATCTGCCAGATTAAGCCCGCAGCAGGTGGTGAGAAGCAATAAGAGGGAAAAACCTACTTGACCTTGTCCTCACCAATCTATCTATTGCAGATGCATCTGTCCATGATTGTATTGGTAGGAGTGACCACCGCACAGTCCTTGTGGAGATGAAGTCCTGTCTTCACACTGAGGATACCCTCCATCGTGTTGTGTGGAAGTACCACAGTGCTAAATGGGATAGATTTAGAACAGACCTTGCACCTCAAAACTGGGCATCCATGAGATACTGTGGACCATCATCAGCAGCAGAATTTTATTCAACCACAATCTGTAAACTCATGGGCCGGCATATCCCCCACTCTAACATTACCATCTAGTTGGGGGACCAACTAGGATGGTTGGAGCAGCACCAGACATACCTAAAAATGAGGTGCCAACCTGGTCAAGCTACAACACAGGGCTACGTACATGCTAAACAGCAGAAGCAGCATGCTACAGAGTGAGCGAAGCAATCCCGCAACCAACGGATCAGATCTAAGCTCTGCAGCCTTGCCACATCCAATCGTGAATGGTGGTGGAGAATTAAACAACTAAGAGGAGGAGAAGGCTCCAAAAACATCTCCATCCTCAATGATGGCGGAGCCCAGCACACCAATGCAAAAGAAAAGTCTAAAGCATTTGCAACCATCTTCAGCCAGCAATGCAGAGTGGAGGATCCATCTCGGCCTCCTCCTGATGTCACAGATGCCAGTCTTCAGAAAAATCGATTCCCTCCGCGTGATCTCGAGAAATGGCTGAAGGCACTGGATACAGCAAAAGCTATGGGCCCTGACAACATCCCAGCTGCAGTGCTGAAGATTTGTGCTCCAGAACTAGCCACAACCCTTAGCCAAGCTCTTCCAGTACAGCTACAACACAGGAGCCTACCCATAGAATGGTTACAGCACAGAAGGAGGCCATTTGGCCCATCGTCTCAATGCCAGCTCTCTGCAAGAGCACTCAGCAAGTCCACTCTCCCACCTGTTAGCTGTAGCCCTGCAGTTTTGTTCTATTTAGATAATTATCCAATCCCTTTTGAAAGCCATGATTGAATTTGTCTCCACCTCACTCTCAGGCAGTGCATTATAGATCATGAGACCAGAAGAAATAGGAGCAGGAGTAGGCCATTCGGCCCTGACACTGCAGAAAATTGTCCAGGTATGTCCTGTTCACAAAAAGCAGGACAAATCCAATCCGGCCAATTACCACCCCATCGGTCTGCTCTCAACCATCAGCAAAGCGATAGAAGGTGTCATCGACAGTGCTATTAAGCGGCACTTACTCAGCAGCAACATACACACCGATGCTGAGTTAGGGCCATTCAGTTCCAGACCTCAATGAAGCCTTGGTCCAGAGATGGACAAAAGAGCTGAATTCCAGAGGTGAGGTGAGAATAACTGCCCTTGACATCAAGGCAGCATTTGTATGTGGCATCAAGGGGCCCTAGCAAAATGGAAGTCAATGGGAATCAGGAAGAAAAATTTCCACTGGTTAAAGTCACACCAGGCAGAAAGGAAGATGGTTGTGTTTATTGGAGGCCAATCGTCTCAGCCCCAGGACATCACTGCAGGTGTTCCTCAGGGTAGTGTCCTAGGCCCAACCATCTTCAGCTGCTTCATCAATGACCTACCCTCCAACATAAGGTCAGAAGTAAGGGTGTTTGCTGATGATTGTTTAGTGTTCAGTCCCATTCATAACTTCTCTGATACTGAAAGAGTCCGTGCCCACTTGGAGAAAGAACTGGACAACATTCAGGCTTAGGCTGCTAAGTGGCAAGTAATATCCATGCCACACAAGTGCCAGACAATGATCATCTCAACAAGAGAGAATCTAACCATCTCCCCTCGATGTTCAATGGCATTGCCATTGCTGAATCCCCCACAATCAACATCCTGGGGCTCGCCATTGACCAGAAACTGAACTGGACCAGCCACATAAATACTGTGGAAACCAAAGACGGTCAGAGGCTGGGAATTCTGCGGCAAGTAGCTCACCTCCTGACTCCGCAAACCCTGTCCATCACCTACAAGACATAAGTCAGGAGTGTGATGGAATACTCTCCACTTGCCTGGATGAGTGCATTTGAAACAACACTCAACACCATCCAGGACAAAGCAGCCCATTTGATCAGCACCCAATCCCTCACCATAAACATGCAATTCCTCCATCACTGATAGACAGTGACAGCAGTGTGTACCATCTACAAGATGCAGCAACTTGCTAAGGCTCTTTCACTAGCACCTTCCAAACTCGTGACCTCTACCACCGAGAAGGACAAGGGCAGCATATGGATGGGAACACCAGCATCTGCAAGTTCCCCTCCAAGCCACACACCATCCTGACTTGGAACTATATCGCCGTTCCTTCACTGTTGTTGGGTCAAAATCCTGGAACTCCCTTCCTAACAGCACTGTGGGTGTACCTACCTCACATGGACTGCAGCGGTTCAAGAAGGCAGCTCACCACCACCTTCTCAAGGGCAATTAGGAATGGGCAGTAAATGCTGGCCTGGCCAGCGACACACACATCCCATGAATGAATATAAAAAAAATTACACTCTCTGTCAAACCTGTGCTGTATCTGTCTTGGGAGTGTTTGATGGGGACAATGTAGAGGGAGCTTTACTCTGTATCTAACCCCGTTTTTTTTTTAGTGTTTGACGGGGACAGTGTAGAGAGAGCTTTACTCTGTATCTAACCCCGTGCTGTACCTGTTGTGGGAGTGTTTGATGGGGACAGTGTAGAGGGAACTTTACTCTGTATCTAACCCCGTGCTGTACCTGTTCTGGGAGTGTTTGATGTGGGACAGTGTAGAGGGAGCTTTACTCTGTATCTAACCCCCCGTACTGTACCTGTCCTGGGAGTGTTTGATGGGGGACAGTGTAGAGGGAGCTTTACTCTGTATCTAACCCCCCGTACTGTACCTGTCCTGGGAGTGTTTCATGTGGAACAGTGTAGAGGGAGCTTTACTCTGTATCTAACCCCCCGCGCTGTACCCGTCCTGGGGAGTGTTTGATGGGGGACAGTGTAGAGGGAGTTTTACTCTGTATCTAACCCCGTGCTGTACCTGTCCTGGGAGTGGTTCATTTTGACACTCCAGCTCCAATTGGAATGTGTGCCATTCTCCAACACTGAGGTCCCTCACGCCGACAAGAATAAAATTTATATTAAGAAGGATGAATAAACTCTCGCTCTGAGTGGACATGTTTTAATGAATAATGCAAGATATTTATCACTAATATGTATTTGGGAATTGCCCCATATTTCCGAGGAGAGAACCACACATCTCCAAGTGAGGTCCAGCACTGCTTGGGAGGTGGGGTGCGGGGGGAAAGAATCCAAGAGCTCCTTCTTTCTGGGTCCACGTCCCTTTCTCTGCCGACGGTGTTACACCAGTTCAGCTGTGCACCCTAGAAAACCATTACACAGACACGATTGATTTTATTTATCGATGCTCTTGCACGCACATTAAGTCAGCAAGTCGGAAATGTTTATCCTGCCCCCACCACTGTCCCAGCTCCCACTCCCCCAAGTACCCCCCTCCCCATCACCACTCTACAATTTGAGGAAACTTTTTGGGTTTTGCCCAACTGTTGTCTTCTGAAGGTTTGTTATCTTCCGCTCGGATGCAGCCACTTTGCGAAGAGAAAGATAATCGTTGGTGTGAATGCAATTAGTTGGCTTTTCTGACCATCTCGATCACTGGTTAATGAGAAGGTTGATGAAGGGAATGCAATGAATGTTGTCGAGATGGATTTTAAGAAAGCATTTGATAAAGTACCACATAAAAGGCTGATTAACATGGCATAGGAGGGTTAGTGTCAGCTTGAATAAAAATTGGCTTTAGAACAGAAAACAGCAAGTTGAGTCACACGGTTGTTTTTCGGACTGGAGGATGGTGGACAGTGGTGTTCCCTAACATTCAGTGTGAGGATCACTGCATTTTTGATATATGTTGACGTGACTCAGATTACAATACAGAGTAAAATTTCAAAGTTTGCCGATGATAGCAAACTTGGCGGTATGGTGCAGTGAGGGACGATGCCAATCGATTGCTACAGGACATAGATAGGCTAGTGGAATGGTCAGATAAGTGGCAGATAGAATATGATAGAGAAGTGTGAGGTGATGCATTTTGGCAGAAGCGATAGAGAGATAATATGGTCTAAATGGCAGAGTTCAAAAGATAGAGGGATCTGGGGTTTCATTTGTATAGATCTTTGAAGGTGGCAGGACATATTGAGTGAATAATTAGCAAAACGTATGGGAGCTTGGGCTTCATTAATACATGCCATGGTCACAGAGGGAATGGTGATGAAATATGAAATGAACTGGAGGAATAATGAAATAAATGTAAACTGTTGAACTAAGCTACAGGAAAATGGACACTACTACCTGGCAACATGGAGGGAGGAGTCACGTGATCCCCTCCTGTACTGTCAATAAACATGTTTATCTGTTGAAGGTGGCACCACTATTAACGTCTGGAATCGCCTTGAGGAGGCACATCGATATGTAAAACAGCCCATTCCACATTAATGATTCCTAATGTCAAAAATTGGGCGAGCAAAGACTTTTGCAGACAGACTGACTCCAAAGCCAAGGCCAAGATAATAGGTGTGAAATAACACCTATTGGATCACATATTATGTAACAATGGTCCCCACATCCTGGGACATTGCATGAACACCCCAGGGGAGACCATCTTGAATCACCTGACTGAAACCAAAACCTGATACTTATTTTAAGGTTACAAAAGTAACTTCTGAGAGGAGACAGAAAGCCATTCCAGCCAGTGCTGCTGCAAGGTCAAGCTTGCTAAACAAGGAGTCCTGCCAGCACCATCTTTCAGTTACTGAGGCAAAGAGATTGCAAAGTAACCTTAAAAACTCCCCATCTGAGAAATTGAACCAGGACTTCCACCATGAACTTCAGACTGAATTTTAACCAAAGGAGTCTCCGGCATTTCTTCAATTTCAAGATGAGTAATTTCCAGGTCTGCAATGTTGTTAAATATTCCACCTGGAAAATTCAAGGCTTAAAAGTGAACTCTCTTTACAATAATTGGACTTTAATTACATCCCACTCAACTTCTGGTGTGTGCACGCCTGTGTGTGAATGTGCAAGTGGGTGAGGTTGTGAACATTTTTGGGTATTGTTAAATAGATAACATTGCTTTAAAACCTACAAGAAAACCTGTCATCTGTCTGTTTTTGATCCTAAACACTTTTCTAAAAATACTGCCATTGGTTGATGGTGAAAGTGGCAGGCACCCACACCACCTGTCTAACAGGGCATTGAGTACAAAAATCAGGGAAGTTATGCTGAGCCTTTATAAAGCTCTGGTTAAGCCACAACTAGAATACTGCATTCATGTCTGGTCACCACACTTTAGGAAAGATGAGAGGGAATCTTGAGGGGTACAAAGGAGATTTACCAAAATGGTTCCAAGAATGAGGAATTTTAGCTACAAGATTAGGTTAGAGAAGCTAGGGTTGTTCTCAGAGCAAAGGAGGTTGAGGGAAATTTGATAGAGGTGTACAAGCTGATGATGACAGGATTAGATAAGGTAAACAAAGAAAAGCTGATGGTAGAAGGACTAGGAGTCACAGATTTAAAGGCTTTTGGCAGGAGATGCAGGGGCTGTGAGTAAGACTTTCTTCTGATAACAGAGTTGGAGTGAGCTGCAACATGTAGCCAAAAGGTAGTGGAAGCAGAGAACAGTAATGATTCCAAAATGAAACCGGTTGGGCATTTGAGGGAAAACAAACGCAGGGCTAGGGTGGAGAAATGAGACTGATCCGATTGAGAACCAGCATGGGCAAAGTAACCTTCCGTGAAGTCATGACTCAAACCAGGTGTGTGTCGATTGGTTTTATTTAATTTAAACAGGAGATTCAATATTTACAATTTTACACCAGTCTGCTATTGTGATCCCAGTGCAAGTTACATGTGTACTTTGGGGCCTAGTTATGGCCTGTGACTTGGAGTTGGTGACATGCACTGGGAGATTGCTTTAGCATGATGCAGTAAACAGCCCATAATAGAACAGTTCACACCTGGAGCAGTGCTAGGAGCAACAAGAGTCCATTTGATGAAAACCCTCAGACTGGAGGCACAGGGAAACAGTTAAAAATTACTAAAAATGACAGTCTCAGCTGAGACTATGGAGTCAGGAATAATGTGACAAGGAGACAATTGGTTCTGTGCTTGGGGTGAAAACACAGCTGTTAGACATCACTGTTTATTTCAGCAAGACTGCTGTACAAAGTAATATGGATCTGGGTTATTTTTTAAACTGGACCTAGAAAAGGAAGTCTTATTTCAGATTTTAAAAGGTCATACTTTCCAAGTTACTTTCTTTGGAAAGTATAACTGAGGCCAGCTGTAAACATCAAAAATAATAAAAAAAAAGTATCAAAGTAAACAGTGGTCAGACTGGGTAAGAGGAAGCCAGAGAGAAAAAGTCAGCCCACCTGTAGGCCACATTGTCTGAGCTTCAACCACCGTGTGCTGGAGTGAGGGGGAAAAAAAGTTGCAAATCCCATCCCAAATTATATTCTTTGTCTTCATTCATTATGGGGGGTCTCAGCCATTTTAGTCAGTACAAGAATGCAGATATCCTTCTGTTCTCCCACCAAGCATAGAGGCCCCACTCGGGACTGGTGGGATTGGGAGGGGGTCCATTAAAAGCTCACCTTGTTCTGAGTCCAAACCCAGACAGACGAGCAAGGGCTGTAAAGAACTCTGTGCAGGAGGTAAAACTATATTTTTCCCCTCCCTTGGAGGCTGCAAAGCACTGAGTTAGCAGCTCCTTTCCTTCCTCCTCCCTCTAAGAATCCAACCAGTTCAAATCCTATGTTCTGCCATCATTTGATTCACAAGGGTTCAGCTGTACCCTTCACCCTAGGGAATTGAGATCCAAGCACTGAGCTCCCAGTTACCCTGCAGGTGAAATGCTACAAGCTCACTCCTACCCTAGTCCATGCAGCCAGCTCCAAGATACTAGACCTAGTGAATCAATGATCCTACCTGTTGAAGGGGGGGGGGGGGGGGGGGGGGGGATGGGATTCCATTGGAAGCATTCCTGGAAAGTCAGCTGAAAGTCACTTCCTGCGATAACCTGGGGTCATTTGAGTGTCATAGAAGTTGCTTTTAACAGTTGACCCCAAACTAGAAGTTTGGGAATTTCTAGTACGAGTATAGCAGCTACACAAAACTAAAAAGAATAGTTTGGATCCAGTCTGCACTAATTCAGGAGAACTGCACACAACTAGACTTCACTGAACTGCATGTGAGGCCTGTGCAGTTGCCATAGACACCATCCAAACATCTCCTAGGTAAACTATTAGCAGCCATTTTTCCACTAGTTTCCTTGATAGGTCAGTTCTTGATGGCTGGCACAGACAGGATGGGCCAAAGGGCCTGTTTCTGTGTTGTATGACTGACGGAACATTACCAAGTGCGAAACAGTATTTTACACTGTCCAGCCCACAGAATATAAAGTGACAAATCAGTTACTAGGCACAGGATACAATTACTGCTTTATTGATCATTTGATAACTAGTTGATCAGAGTTTGCTTGTGTTTCCTGTACAGGAACAAGGCGATCAATGAAGCAGAGATCAGACAGAGAGCTGTCACAGTCAGGGCCACAATTAGGACCACCTCAGACTCCACACCTACAAAAGCAATGAGAAACCAATGGTTAGTGAAGGAAACACTGAGGGGAAAAATGGAAACTAGCAGTCAGCCAACTCACCACCTGGAGACCTCGCCTGCAGCCTTCGCTCAACCTCATTCAAGGACTCCGTTGCCATGTCAGTCACCTCATTATCCAGAATGACCAGGGGTCCAAGTGAGGCCTCACCCTCCCACTTCAATCCAGCTTCACTCTCTGCAATATCAAACATGCCAGTTAGAGGGGGTAAAGGGAGACCTCCCACATCTAGAGGATCAATGTCCTACCAGCTTCAGGTACAAGATCCCTCCTTCCTTTGGAAGGAAATCGGAACTCCCTTGTGGCACCACAGTTACCCACATGGCAACAGGCACAAATGTCATTGTTGGATTGCTCCAATGGGGTCCAGCTAAACAAGAAACAATTGATCAACCAGGTTGTTAATCACTTCTCCATACAACACCCTGAAGGAGTCAGAAAGTCAACTTACACATTCTGCATCTTCTGGAAAGTACAAGCTTTGTTCATGGAATCTCTCCGATCCACTGGAGCAACTTTCAGGTGACAGGTGATGAAAATCTGAGGACACATTCAACACAAATTTATTGACTCCCTCCCAACATTGCGGCAAGTAGCCAATTTGTTAACCTGTTAATTTGTTAAGCAGAATGGACAAAATTAAAAAATTAAATTGAAATATGAAGGAAAGCAGGTTCAAGGACTGATGCTGGGACTTTGTACAAGTGACTGGAACTTCGAATAGACTGCATTTGTAAAATTTGCAGACAAATTTATGTTATAGTTGGAGGAGAATATAACAACGTACAAGATGAAAAACTTGCAAAATGGATGTGCAATTGCTCCAGTATCATTAAGCACAAGGACATACATTTTATCCTGAGGCCAATCTTCCCAGGTTACAAGTGGCTGAGGGACTGGGAACAGACCACTTAGTGGAAGTTAATAAGGCCAATTAAAAAAAAAAGTCAAAGAGTTAGAATTGGTAAGCAAAGAAGTGGTCTAGAACCTTTTGTTAAACTATGAAGTGTTGTGTATTGTTGTAGTGGCATAGTTAGGTTATCAAGATTGAGTGTCTGGATAAGGTCAACTAAACACAAGCCTCTCGAGCTAGCATTCTTGGTGCTGCTAGTTTCTTCTGAAGCACATTACAATATGACTGTTACATCACCTCTACAGAGAAGGGTTGTTCTCTGTCCAACATTAACCTTCATTTTCTTAATAGAGGGAATACGAGGAACAGTTCAGGTTCTGAATTAGGGAAAGGGTGAAGAACTGGACAGTGCCAAAAACCCCACTTAGGATCAGACCAAAACCAAGCTTACATCCATTAGGAAAGAATTAACAGACTGGGACTCAAAAGGCTACAGTGACCCAAGAAGTCTTCAATGAAAAAGGGTAGATGTAGACAAGATGCTGCATTTGGAGACCAGAACTAGGGGTCATTAATAAGTCACTAAATACCAAATCACAAATTCAGGAAAGCTTTATCCTTATATAGAGTGGAACTCAATGCCACAAAGTAGTTAAGGAAAAATCACAGATGCTACTTAAGGGAATCTAAAGAACCACTTGAAGGAAGGAATAGGAGCTCATGTTAGGAGAGAGGAGGGCAGTTTGAGAGACATGTAGTCAGCATGGACAAGTTGACCTGAATGTGCAGTACTGCGTAATGATCAGCTTCCTCTTACCAAGGAACGGTCATCTCCAAAGAAGCGGAAAGCATCCAGGTCAAACTGGATCTTGTCCAGCTCACGCTCGTCTCTTGGCAACACGAAGGTTGAAAAGGAGTCCTCAGCTTTGCTGTCCAGGAGGCAACTGGAGAAAGATTCAAAGAGGGACATGAAGGGAATCAAGTGAAGCCATGGAGATGGGAGCAGCTGGAGAAAGCAGAGAGCTCCTTACCCATTGTAGTCAATGATGCTGTATCTCGGGGTGGAATCCTTGTCTGGGCTCAATGTAGCTACACAGCGGTCAATGTAGAGCTTCAGGGGCATGTGGTTGGTCATTGAAACAGAGGCCTCAATGTGAATGAGGTCACCCAGGTAGTAGACAGTCGAGGTGCGCTCTGTAAGCCAGTCATCTGAAATACAAGAGGACAAGGGTTGGAGACAGTGGGTACAACTCCCAGTGGGTGAGTACAGGAAATCACTCCCCATCCACCCATCACATACCATTCATTAGGCGCAGTGAGAATGACAGATGCCCTTCTCCAGACTTGGTGGAGCTGAATGGGATCCAGGTGGGCTTGATGGGGTTACTGCTCACATTGCCCTTCCTGGAAGGATAGGAGAGTTATGCTAGGATATCAGAACTTGAATTAGATTGAAAACTAAATTCACTCAACTTACCTAAAATAATGACACTCAATGGGAATGACAGCTCCATTTGTTCTCACAATGACAGATCCATGATACTGGGGGGTGTGGTGGAGGTGGGTGGTGTAGACCAGGAAATCTCCAGCCATCTGAAAGAAATCAAGTTAAGAAATTAACATTCAGATGATTCAGATTGTTGGAGAAAAACTTACAGGACTTGACAGTAAGTTGAAAAGAAACTTCATCTGGCTAGAAAATGTAGAACTAGGGTCAGCTATTTAGGACCAAGGAAATAGATTCATTCAGTTGAAAATCTTACACTGGAGATGATTATGCTTATTTGGGCATATGAAAGCGAGAGATTTTTACGCAAAGAACAAACAATGTTATTGAATGGCCAATCACACTGCAGTAGTTTAACAGACTGATTTCATAAATCCAAATTGTGCTACTTCAGCAGTTAACCTGGAGAGCATAATGAGTAGAAGTGTGACTGAATGAAAGAATGGCTTCACTTTAAATAAAGGAAGAAATCTCTTGTTCAAAATTAGGAACAATGAACAGGCTAGTTTTGCACTTCATTTAATCCAAGTATGATCATAGGGAAATTAAGCATGGAGCTCCCTTCAAGAGCACCACATCTCATTTAATCCAAATTTTTGCTCAAATAAAAGAGTCAGATTAACTTACTTAAAACTTGAATTCAAGTTGAGAAGCCACAAAACAATACACAATGAAAAGCTTGAAGGAACCAGGGAAAAAAAAGGTACCAAACCAATATCAAGGTTACAATACCTACATCAATACACAATATATTAATTGAAATAAAGTTTGAGGTTTTATAAAGGGACAAGACCAGATTTAATAATAACATTTCACTAAGTATTGAAAAGGAGAGAGTGGAAAACTTACACACCAGACTTAGAACAAGAGTCAAGGACTCATTACCTGCAATCTGCTGCCACACTCATGGAGCCCATAGTCAAAGAGGACAGTGTGGTTCTGAGAGTAGATCCTGGTCAGCCGACAACCTGCTGTCCCCAGGGTCAGGTCAGCAGCTTTAATCAGGTGCCTGGTTCCAAATAAATCCATCTGGACCCTGACCAGCAGGTTCTGCTCTCCACACTGCACCGTCACAGTCTGCAGTGGAGACACACTTCGGCCCTCAGACACACGGAAGTGGGAA